>NC_087064.1:16585842-16886422 GCF_963678635.1 Symsagittifera roscoffensis
GTTGGCACTTTATCAACGTAAATTTCTTCATTATCTTTATTTATTTTGACTCTCTCTGACTTTTTAATAGCTTCAAGAGATTTTTTCGCTCGCTTAAGTTTGTGTTCGTCCATGAGCTGTAATTGTAACAGGATACGTTCTGTGGATAATGCCTCACTAAGCTCAACACTTTTTTCCATCTCGTTACCTTCATCATCATCATCATCATCATCATCATCACCATCATCATCATCGTCTTGAGAAGTGAGAGGGAGAGCTTGTTTTTGTAAATAGTTTTCTGCTTTGGCAACAATAGGTGGTTCAGGGGTTGAGGGAATGACTGCTGGCGTATCAATAGCTGTTATTGTTGTTGTTCTTGCTGATTCAATTAGTGGTCTCAAATGGTTCAAATATGATAGTTGCGGTTTCTTGTGTTTAATTGAGTTGTCAAGCAAAATATGTGCTGCATGTGGTTGGTCTCTGATGTACATATGCTTTGGAATTAGAACAAATTCTTCTGCTGCCATTTCTATGCAGTCAAATACTTGAAGCAAAAATAAAGTATTTGTCTGATTAGATAAAATCCTTGTTTAATTAGTATAATAGCTCGTTTTTTTTCAGGACTCGTTTTTGGATTGATTAAAATTTTGTATGCTGTTTCAAATTTATTGAGGTTTGCGATACTGACAGGCACATTTCCGTGGACTACATTGAGCAAGCATTCACAAACAACTGATATGATTTGACTATTTGATGTTTTTTTTTCTAATGAAGCCTCGTAGTTGAGTTGGGTTCAACTGTACCATGTGCTGCAGAATAAATAATTTTTTCGCGTTCATTTGTGATGGGTGTCACTTCTGCTCTATCTAAAGGTAAATAGAAAATTGACGGACCAGGTGGTATTATGTTTGAACAGTATCTGAGACAGTCTGATGTTCGGGGATCTAAATCTACTAATAGATGTCCGAAGCTGTCCTTTGTAGCCAGTTCATACGATTGACGTAAGAATTTAGGTGCATTAAGTTGCCTTCCGAGGTGATCAAGTTGCTGAATATCACGAGGTGATTTGAATAAAATGATGTGAGATGTGTTCAAATCAATGGTTCGGGACCATCGGCTTTGTTGGAATAAATTATGTTTAACATAAATAACATCTAAGCCCCTGTGTCTTCCTGCTGCTGCTAATTTAACGAATTCTTTATCATTGTATATTTCTTCGCATGAGTCATCAAACACTAACAGAAGGTTTTCAATGTTTCTCAAACGATCGAATCCGTCAAATTTTACAAATTCAAGATGAATTCTGCGAGCGTTTAACCCGTCCATAACTACAGGTTGAATATCTTTGTAAAAAAATAACACTCTTTCAAATTTGGGATAAAATGATCTTCCTGTCAATAGCATGAAAATCAACTCTGTTTTTCCGGATCTTGACGGTCCTACAACTGCCATAAACAGTTTTGTCGACGTATCAATAATTTTATTCATATCCTTGGGTTTAGTAGCACGTACCCAACTAAACCAGACAAAATTGAAAACCAAACTGACGTTTCTTCACAGCTTATTTGCGTCCAAGAAAGTTTATAGATGCAAAAAGTAAGTAAAATGAAAATTAAAATCATTTGAGACATAAAAACTACTTCTGATCTGGGGACTGTAACATCATTACAAAACTTCCAAGATTTTTGTTCAGTGATTGTTTGATCATAAGCAAAATCGGTAACTATAGTAGCATCAGGCTCATCAATAGCTAATTCAGTCATTCAGTTGTTCGATTTATATTTCTCTCTCTAATTGGTTCTTTCTAACTCCTCTCTATCTATAACACTAGTTTCTTAATGAGAATGAAAAAACGTGTTCTTGTCATAAAATATGTATTATCTATACTTCAGAACAATAAAAAATCTCGTATCGAGTATAACTTCTAGAGTCATTAGTTGTGCCATTGTCATTGTCATTGTCATGCAGCATTTCCACAACATAATTGGCTGGCACATATTCAGTTTTTGCATGAAATACAACTTTCTTTACAGAGTTCTCTTTTACTAGTTTCTGAACTTCCTGAGGTAGGTCACTGCTTTGAAGATCCATTTGAACTCCGGGTTGACGTTTGGGCAATAAGACTAGCCTGGGAAGACATACTCCTCGTTTGTTGGCCAACATTTTGACTACACTTGTGTCGTTGAAAATAGATGAATTGGTCAATCACTGGGAAAAAATTTCTTAAAATAGTCAATTCGTCTCCTGAGAGAGTAATTTGTCCTTTCCGCTGCACAAATTGACCTCGGCAATTCATTTGTTCCGTTCTGGTCAAAGTTATTTTGATATCACTCTCTGGTGTCATCCAAGCCAAGAAAACTAAGTTTGGAGATAGGTACGTCTCCGCTTTTGCTAGTCTTTCGTTGTTGCTCATTTGTCAGCCAATCAAAAAAGACCTTCGTTTTTCTCAGGGAACAGTGATTCCTAGAGTTATAATTAGGTTGTAAATGTCTATTGCAAGATGGATAATTCTTTAAATGTAAGTTTTCAATTCTCGGGCAACCCAATTCATCAAGATTCACAACTTCAAGATTCAAGTACTTTGCAAGGAGTTCAGCCTTCTCTTTTCCTTTGGCGTAAAATACAGCGTTAGGATTTCTCAAAACAAAACTTTGAATAATCTGATTTAGGTTTAAATATAAATAATCTCCGCTTTCCTAGTGAATTCCGTGCAAGTGTTGTGTTAACCAGTTGTACGCTTTTTGTTCAGCTTTGGGTAGTGAGTTGAAAGGGACTGGAGGTAGAAAAATAAGAGAGTCGCTATATTCAGAAGTCGTAATGGCTATTTCTTTAACTATAAAGGTACTTTTTTTATAGCGAAATCCTTCCAAATCTATGACGACTGATCATTCAATCAACATTCTAATAACTGATAGAGTTCTGGTCTGGTTAGTTTGACGAATAAACAGAAAGTAATACCGCTCAAATGACCAATCAGACTGCTGTTACACTTCCAGGGTAACATATAGCAGTAAGTGGGACCCGTGCTGTAAACTTCGTCAACAAAACCTGCAGCGTCATGTAAAATTGCATGCAGACGTAGTATTTTTGAATCTTTTAAATATTTGTCCAAGGAAGAGTCGACTATGCCAATAAGACCTCCATATGGTCTAAGTTTAATAGCTACGTCATAATTTAATTCGTTTTCACTGGAAAAGAAAAACACAGAACATGCAGCCAGAAAGTAATTCCGACGGTCAGAATTTTCCGGATAGGTTTTTTTCACAGTCAAATAAATCTCATGAATGATTTCCAAGTCTGTTGAGGTAACTCTACGTTTTTCCAATTTCATTTTTTTCCAACACTCTTTGAGCCTGCTGAATTTCAAAACAGTGGAAATAAAAGTAACCGTTTAGATGCCAACAGCTGACATCTACAACTCGGTGATATACATTGAATTAGTCCATCAGCCTTTTTCATATATTTTTAACATTTTTGAAAACATAAATTTTCAGTCTGCGCTTTAATTTTTCTTACAATCAGCTTAGTGACAAAGTCAAACAAGAAGTCAAATCTAGTCAATTTTAAAAGTAGTATTTGACAAATCAAATGTTTTCACCAGTTTTTGTTTCCAAATCAAACTCAAAATTTCTAAACTGGTTGAAAATAACACGCAGCTAAAAGTACAGTTTATTCTGTCTGTGTTTTCGTGATAAGCGTATTTTAAACTCGGGGAAATTTAGGGAAAGTTTAGCACAATTATCACCTTCCGTAACCTGCTGTTCCAAAAATTTTTATTTGATGAACAATTTCATGTGATTTAAAATGTTAATTTGCTTGTTTTAGATGCCATCATACATCGAAACTGTAAAAATCCCTTTCGGGGGACTAGAGCTCATAAACATTCCTGTTGAGGAAATTCACGTGCGATATAAGGCTGGGCCCGATCCTGAGGTATTAGTGGTGAAGGAGCTCTGGGTCAAACCGCGCCAGTGGGTCAAGGGAAACCACTTCCCCGGACTTTCGTCCCTGGGTCGCCCGAGTGGGAACTCCTCTCTGAGCAACTCAGGGACGTGGTCGCCCTCGCCGGTTGGATTGCCTACAGGGCTTCTGATCTGCTGGTGCTGATGGACAGCCCAGCAGCCTCTATTTGTTCTTACCTCTTCTTATAAAGAAGAGGTTTTTTTTACCAAATTAAATTTTTTTAGTCCCCTTCCTCAACATCCCCCTTTCTTATTTTGTTTATTATTATGATTATTATTACCACCAATCCTTTCGTCAACATCAACTTTCGGGTAAGTCATTCTTATTTTGTTCAAATATATCATTCATTTTGCCCAAATAGAGGTGGTGGCCGCCGCATTTGACGAATTTTCCTTTCTTCGAGATTCAGCAATAAAACATGCATTTTTGAAGGAAATCGTTCACCGCAGCCAACAGTTAAGCTACGCTGCCAAAATCTTGGCTTTCCTATATACCATATAGTTTGGTTGCATATAATAGGTATATAACGTCATTTTACATGTAAACAAGCCAATACCCCCAAATTTTAGAAGGGAAAACATGCACCAACCAAAACTTAATTGCATTCCTATTTCCATAAAGTGGCTGGCAAATTACCAATTTTAACCCCCCTTAAAACATGCGTGCCCGAAAAAGTAGGGGCTTTAACCCCTTTGGGGGTTAAAAGTGGTAAGTACAACGGCACATCGAAAAAAAGGGGGGGTTAAAAGTGGTCATTTTCCTAGCCACTTTTACTATACTACTAACATCAAAAATTTTCAGAGGGAAACAATTAACATAGTGGTAAGGCGTGCACTTTAAAACAGTCAGATTGCTGGGGAGATCATACAGGAGTACGTCGGACTAAAACCCAAACTGTACAGCATTATTTCTTCGAGTAAGTTTCTTTTTCTTTTCTTTTACCATTTTGCAATTACCATTTTAGAAAAGGGCAACAAAAACAAATCATAAGATTATGTAGTGAGGGTTGGGGGAGGGGGAAGGGAGGTATTTATGTGGAAAAGGGAAAAAAACTATTAAAAATTTGAAGTAAATCGATTGTATTTTTGTTTCAGACATGGATAAAAAAAGCGCTAAAGGGATTTCAAAATATGCGAAAATGGAGCTAACCCATAATAAATACAAACAAACTTTGACTTACTGTTCGCTGGTCCGGTCAGAAAATGTGAGGATAAATTCTTGTAATCACAATTTACAAACCATAATAACGAACAAAATTTCCCTGAGCGCATTTGACAATAAGCGCTATATACATGCAGACAGAGTAACTACTAGTCCTTTCGGAAATAAACGCTTGCGTGAGGATATGTTCATAAGAGAAATTGGGCGCACCATGGACTGGGGCGAATATGACGTAGACGACGACGCCGTGGTCCCCACTCCCACCGATAACGGAAGTGGGGAGGATTTGGCTGAAGCTATAGAAGCGCAGGGCGGGTATTATGTGGATATTTTTACTCCACCAGATATGGGGTTCAACCAACCCACATACACTGATCAAGAGCTAGAACAGGATTTGGTAGGTTTTGACCAGCTAAGTGGGCAAAATGATTCAGAACCAGCAGCGTACAACTGCCCCTATTTGGACATTGAAGCTCGAGAAGAAAACGAGCGGGAAGAAATTAGACCACCTAAACGGCGGTGCTTAAATCGACGTGCTATTATATTAGACGATTCTGACTAAATAACTTCTGATTATAAACGTAAATGATTAGCTTTATAGTACTTTTGATTCAGGAAATAAAGCTTTTCAAAGCAATTCCGAAAAGTGAAATAATCAACAACTCTAATCGTGAGGGGGAGGGGGGTATTCAAAACAACTATATAAACTTACCAATATCACAGCATTTTATTTAATTCCACACGTGGCGATAAAGATTACAAAATAATCCACAATATAACGCGCGCAGTAAAGTTTGAACTGTCAAAGTCAAAGGGAAAACATGCACCAACCAAAACTTAATTCCTTTCCCGTTTCCATGAAGTGGCTGGAAAATTACCAATTTTAACCCCCCTTTCCAAGTCTGTTGAGGTAACTCTACGTTTTTACAATTTCATTTTTTTCCAACACTCTTTGAGCCTGC
The DNA here is from genome assembly GCF_963678635.1 of Symsagittifera roscoffensis. NCBI lineage: Eukaryota > Metazoa > Xenacoelomorpha > Acoela > Convolutidae > Symsagittifera > Symsagittifera roscoffensis. The sequence continues at coordinate 16,591,908 of NC_087064.1, forward strand.
TGAATTTCAAAACAGTGGAAATAAAAGTAACCGTTTAGATGCCAACAGCTGACATCTACAACTCGGTGATATACATTGAATTAGTCCATCAGCCTTTTTCATATATTTTTAACATTTTTGAAAACATAAATTTTCAGTCTGCGCTTTAATTTTTCTTACAATCAGCTTAGTGACAAAGTCAAACAAGAAGTCAAATCTAGTCAATTTTAAAAGTAGTATTTGACAAATCAAATGTTTTCACCAGTTTTTGTTTCCAAATCAAACTCAAAATTTCTAAACTGGTTGAAAATAACACGCAGCTAAAAGTACAGTTTATTCTGTCTGTGTTTTCGTGATAAGCGTATTTTAAACTCGGGGAAATTTAGGGAAAGTTTAGCACAATTATCACCTTCCGTAACCTGCTGTTCCAAAAATTTTTATTTGATGAACAATTTCATGTGATTTAAAATGTTAATTTGCTTGTTTTAGATGCCATCATACATCGAAACTGTAAAAATCCCTTTCGGGGGACTAGAGCTCATAAACATTCCTGTTGAGGAAATTCACGTGCGATATAAGGCTGGGCCCGATCCTGAGGTATTAGTGGTGAAGGAGCTCTGGGTCAAACCGCGCCAGTGGGCCAAGGGAAACCCCTTCCCCGGACTTTCGTCCCTGGGTCGCCCGAGTGGGAACTCCTCTCTGAGCAACTCAGGGACGTGGTCGCCCTCGCCGGTTGGATTGCCTACAGGGCTTCTGATCTGCTGGTGCTGATGGACAGCCCAGCAGCCTCTATTTGTTCTTACCTCTTCTTATAAAGAAGAGGTTTTTTTTACCAAATTAAATTTTTTTAGTCCCCTTCCTCAACATCCCCCTTTCTTATTTTGTTTATTATTATGATTATTATTACCACCAATCCTTTCGTCAACATCAACTTTCGGGTAAGTCATTCTTATTTTGTTCAAATATATCATTCATTTTGCCCAAATAGAGGTGGTGGCCGCCGCATTTGACGAATTTTCCTTTCTTCGAGATTCAGCAATAAAACATGCATTTTTGAAGGAAATCGTTCACCGCAGCCAACAGTTAAGCTACGCTGCCAAAATCTTGGCTTTCCTATATACCATATAGTTTGGTTGCATATAATAGGTATATAACGTCATTTTACATGTAAACAAGCCAATACCCCCAAATTTTAGAAGGGAAAACATGCACCAACCAAAACTTAATTGCATTCCTATTTCCATAAAGTGGCTGGAAAATTACCAATTTTAACCCCCCTTAAAACATGCGTGCCCGAAAAAGTAGGGGCTTTAACCCCTTTGGGGGTTAAAAGTGGTAAGTACAACGGCACATCGAAAAAAAGGGGGGGTTAAAAGTGGTCATTTTCCTAGCCACTTTTACTATACTACTGATGTTTCTGTTTTTCACACCATATTTATTTTTTCAGGGTTCATTCTTTTCGAATTTTAATTTCTGTGCAAATTTTAGTTTAAACTGCTCACTAAAAAAGTTTTGAGCGTTTTGAGCAAAGTCATTCAACATCAATTTAAAAAACCTGAAACTTTAAGCACCATATTCTCTGAAACACTGATTGTTCAAAATACTTTATAACATAAATGCATGCAAAAATAGATTTGGTCCCTTTTTGTTCCAATTTTTGAGAGAAAATTACTGCTTATTGGTGCTGAATTCAGTTATTTTCTCAATAAAATTTCAATTTTAGGAAAAATAGCTTTGACGTTTATAATAGCTTGCTTTACCAAGTGAAACACATTGATGAATTGGAAATTTATTGATGATATATGGCAAAGTAAGGATATATATCAGCTAGAGGATTGAATATACTAAAGTTGACGTAAAACACGCGCCGAAAAAAAATGTTTTTTTTTTCGGTCAAAATCTTTCAAAAGTGCCCAAAACGACATTTTAAACCTGTTTTCCTCTGGCGCCAATATAAACTAAGGAATCTATGGTTTTTTGAGAGAGCTCGGAAAGTCAATTTTGTCAATCAAAAAAGTCATCAAAGTTTTCGTAAATTTTCTAAAAAAAAATCTGCCGTGGCAAATTAAATTATTCAATTTTTGAACGCACTACTCCGCTTTCATTGTTTCAGGCAGAGAAGAAGTCTATCTGAAACTTGGAACATTTAAAATCATTTAAAAAAACTTTCCATTCACCTTGAGCGCAACCAATGTTGAGTTTAGAGACATGGGAGATATTGTATAGTCGTTAAGGTCAGGTGCCAGAACCCCCAGGATGTATTCTTTCTGCCCCTCAGATGAATCACCAACCACCATCGTGCCAAGGCTAACAGGAGCTTTATAATACATTCCTGCAAAATTAAAATAGCCTCGTTTTATTCCAAACCCTATCAAAGTGGAGGGGAGCAGTGGTGAAGTGGTAACGTCTCCGCCTCTCAATCGAAAGGTCGGATGTTCGAGGACCACCATGATCCGTGCTCGTTGCTTGAGGGTGAGGCAACATTACCCAGCCCAGAAAAATAACCAAAAAAAAAATTGCATGTAGTTCTTAAGTAGGGGCACAACAGCGGTTCGCCGTGATGAGCTGTACAGCTCGTATGTTGGGCCTCGTGGATAAAATTATCTTAAAAGTGGGGTCAATTAACCTGAAGGCGGGCAAAGCTCTGAAGCTTTTTTACATCTCAATGTTTCATTAATCGAGTTTCCTTTTTAGTCGCGTTGAACACTCCCCAATTTTTTTTTGATCTCAGCCTGAAATAATACTTAGGCTTCCAATTTCAACAAAAAAAATAAAATTATTAACTCAAGAGTCTTGTTTTTTTTCTCCATTTCTTCTTGATGTTCGAAACATAAGTTGATAGCCGTTTTGCAGGCCACTTCAAATATCTGGATTCGCTGAGCTCAAAATTAAAAATATTTTTCTTAATGGTTATTCCATGAAATAAAAAACATTGGTCACTAAAACTAATTTACTGTAAAGCTGAAGGGCTTGTTTGTCCCGTTCATTTTTCATTAAAAAAATCCAGTTATCACGACAGTTTTGACAATCACAGAAGCAGTTGCAAAAATATTTTGCTCAGAAAGCGTTTCCTCATAAAATTTCCTGGTCATTTTGGTTTTTGTTTTTTTTTTCGATCATATCATTTCGTCAACGTCTATAAAATATCCCAGCGAATTTATGATTCCTTGAACACAAATTTATTTTGCCCTTTATCGGTTAGCGTTTTCGACAGCTTGAAAACTAGTTCGTCCGGTTTTCATGATTTTGCTAATATATAGACGGAATGAAGATGGTTTCTTAATCAATGTTTTCGCGACTAATAAGATGCCATTCACTTTTTAAAAATCTTGACGAAAGCCAATTGTTTAAGAGTTTGAGCTGCTGTTTGCATTATGTGTCTTTATTTATTGTTATTCATCTTAAAATGTTTTTTGGAATCTTTCCAGCAATAGCATTTCCTTTCGAGTCGAGTTGAGTTTACTCAGGTAAAATTATACTACAATACGAAAATTATCAAACACGACTCGTTTCAATATACTCTCAAACATGGAATCGTCTGCATGTATTCCCATTTGCGGTTTTTTTTCTGCAAGCTAGTCCTAAGTCCTTGTAAAAAGGCGAAGCATAGAAGGTTCTTAGTGCCCCTAAATGTCTTAAAAATATTATTAAGAACGAATTAAGTTTGCAAAAAAATTGAGAACGATTCCCCCACACGCTGAAATGAAAACTCATATTTAAAGCATTTAACAACATATTAATTACACGTAATGTTTTGGCTCAATTGAGTTCGGATCCAATCTTAAACGGATTAAATAGCCGCTTACATGTTAATGGCGCAAAATATATTGCACGTAAATTGTCCCGAAACAGCCAAACTGGAAATTTTCAAGCCTATATTTCTTTTCAAAAAAACAATCACAAAAAAAAATTTCTTGCAAATTTGAGCTCAGAACGTCAAAACCTTCAAGATGGTATAACAAAATTTGTTCACAAATGGTTAGTTGAAAGATCCAAATTAGTCCGGAGAAAAAAAAACGCCGAGCACCAATATTCTGCCACTTTTTTTGACAATCAGACACAAAACACTTTTATGGAGTATCAGGAGGCAAAAAAAAGCATTCACTCACTTTCCGAATATGGAAAAAAACATCATCAATTTTTTGGGTACTCAAACTTTTGTTTTCAGGTTAAAACTCGTTTTTGCAATACAGTTTGATCATTTAAAGTTTGACTAAACAAAGTTGACCATGGAGAGATTTTTTGTATATTTTCATACTGCTGGGTTTTGATAACGAGCGGTGAGCTAAAACTGAGCTTGAAAAAGTTTATTGCAGAAATTTTATTTAACAATTTATACGGATAAGGAAGATCATTTGAGCACTCCTCATTCCCGTATGATTTCTCATAAAGATTTTCCACCCCTCTGTTTGCCGTCGTTTTTAAATTTTTTTTGCCTACTTTTGCAATTGAGAACAATATGGTTGTAAATAATTATTGCGTTCTTGCAGTCTGGTTGCTCGAAACTGCTATATCTTTTTTAATTTAGCTACTTAACAATCGAACTCCAATTTTTTAACGGTGAACGATTTCTAATTTATCGGTTTATTAGTAACTTAGAGTAAAAAAATTGAAAAACCAAATTAGTCTGACAATCAGTGGCCAATCGATGCTAACTTTGAGAGGGGAGCGCGCGCCGAAAAAACACAATTTTTTGGTCGAAATTTTCCAAAAAGTGCCTAAAAACGCTTTTTTGCCCCTTTTTTCAAAAAATTTTTCAAACCTAAAAAAAGGTGGACAACATTTTTGAAAATTTTTTGAGAATCCGCCCCCCCTCGAGAAAGTTTTAGATCCGCCCCTGCTGACAATTTCTCGACATATTTTGGTCTTCTTTACTGCAGTCAAAACGTGAGTTGACTATGATTTATCTTTCTACTTCAAACATGGAGTTTTTAATTATTTTTCAACATAGATTTTCATTTTACTCGAATTAGTCTTTGTCAAAAAGTGAATTATTAATTTTTTGTTACAATAATTTTTGAGTCGTGGAAATTGAAATATGAGTTGAACTTTTAATTAATAGCCTTTTTTGAAAACCTTATTATTTAAGACTGTCCAATATTTTGCTCCAATCATCTTATACTCCCATATACGGGACAATATTTTTTGCTTAACCAACAGTTAATTATCGCTAAATTGGAAACTACATATTCCCATTTTAGATCCCATGCCAATGAAAAACATTTTCTATGCAGCAGTCGTTATACTTTTTTTCCAGGCTCCAATGTTTTTCTAAAGTTAAGTTAGTTTCTTAACTAATGAAAAAAAATGCATAAGTTAATATATTGGTTATCTGTCATATCGTATGAAAACAGAAAAAACCGAGGAAAGTCATATCATATCTACTTATTGCGGGTAATGTGAGTAATTTTGAGCTTGTATGCGTAAATTTGAACGTAAAAGTCGACTCATACCCACTGGAGTTCGAGAAAGTCGTAAAATATCGGAAATTAGTCCAGCAAAATTACTGTTCCGACTTTCGATACGAAAATAACTGAATATTTGTGCACGGGGTGGGTTTTTTTTCTTCAGACAAATTTCGACTTTTTAACTAGACATTTTTGATGGAATTTTAAAAAATCATTCGAAAGGTATTGTTGTCTTGAGCTTAAATTTGAAAAGATATTCCACCTGTGATCGTTTTTTGTTAAGTTATGGTGTTTTAAAGTTAGTGTTTAAAAGAAGCTTAATTGCCATAAATGATTTGTTACAATGAGCGAAATCTATCTTTTTGTACTTACTCATTTTATTTTAGTACATTCAATTTTTTTATTGTGTCACTGCTCCATAAACCTTAAAAGGCAGTCGGAACATTCAGGGCTTCGCCCTGATACGAGCAGTTTTGTTTGTATTTAGCCGAGAAAATCAAAATCAAAATTTGGATGAGAATGTCAAAACATACCGAACTTTGGTCGAGATGATTGAAACATTCCACATTTCAATCGAAAAAAAAGAATCATAATTGAAGAAATGAAAAAATATTGGAAAAAAGAAACCTTGAAAAAACTGGAAAGCTCTTAATTTTTTGGTTTAATCATGTTCGAAATTGAGTTTTGTCAGTTTACTTTTCACATTTCAGTAAATTGCATTTAATTAATTGATAGACTGGCCAATTCCAATTAATTAATTGCAGCAGTCCATAGTTTGATAGGAAGGGCCCAATTAATTGTTTCCCTACCCCTGGTCGACATGTGAAACTGTTTTTTTTTGCTAGATCTAAAGCCACATTATGTATATTCGTCACTACATAGCTTTCCAGTTTCTCAATTTTTTAATCATTTGATGTCAATTTATACTTTTATGAATGGTTTCAGATATAATCGGCGCTTACCATCTTTTATTATGAAATTATGGTCATTTTCGGAGCCTAAGGCCAAGCGTAGAAATGATATCAATATAACCAGGTGTCTGAGCCCTAAAACAGATGTAACAACCATAGTAATAAGAACAAGCGATTCAAATGACTCGATGAGGTCTTTTCAAAATTATGGGACTGCGAACAATAAGCAATAAGGAACACATCAAGGCTCTAAATCCGGTTATTGATTCAAGATAATTTCTTTTTAACTATCTGTCGCAGCGGCTAATACTTGTTTTGCGTCTATTTACACTATTAACGGCTCATAGCTCAGACGAGATAAATCAGATACAAGTCACATGAACTTCGTTGAGGTTAAACAGTCGTTATTCAAGCTACAAAAGCATTGAATATTTGTCACTAGTCTGAAACTAGTTGAAGACGATTTAAATAGAACCACCAGGTTCAAAGTTTTTGCGAAAAGTTTTTGATGAAAAAGGGCCGAATGCTTAGGACCAGGGGCGGATTTAGGGGTGGGGGCGGTGGGTGGGGTGTTTTGACGCCGCCTTCCCTCAGGGATTCGACCCCCTGCCGACCCAAAGGGTCCCCCCCTTTGATACTTTTTCAGAAATCCATTTTTGGCCGACCGACCCTAAAGTTTTTCTAAAGGCGCCTTGGGCGCCAAATTATACTAACTTTGAGGGGGAGCGCGCGCTAAAAAAACGCGATTTTTTTGTCAAAATTTTTCAAAAAGTGCCCAAAACTGGCTTTTTTGACTGTTTTTTCAAAAATTTGCCTGCGGCGCAGAAAAATTTAGCCGAAATAGGGGCAAAACAGTGCTTTAGGAGAGCTCGAAAAATCTATTTGGTCGACCTAAAAAAAAAGGTCGTCAAAATTTTTGAAAATTTTTTGAGAATCCGCCACCCCCCCCCCCCTCGAGAAAATCCTAGATCCACCCCTGCTTAGGACGATTAGTTCCTGATTATTACCCATATATGGTAAAATTAAGCCCGAAAATTGAGCTCATTCATTGTCTTTTATGACATATCCAGCACCAAGAAAATCGAAAAAGTGCCAAAATTTGGCTGAATCAGCCGCTTTTCTAGACTGGGTATGAATGAGCCCACTTATAAATAAAACTTGATCAACTTTGTGGCCTCCATTTTGCCAAAAGGATGAACAAGCCCATAAGGATGAACAAGCCCAAAATGGAGAACAAGCCCATTTTTTAATAAAATGAGACCGAAATTGGGCTACTGTATATCATGATATTCAGTAGCCCAATTTCGGTCTCAATTTATTAAAAAAAGGGCTTGTTCATCCTTTTCCAGGGCAAATTGGAGCCCAAAAAATTGATAAAGTTTTTTTTATAAGTGGGCTCATTCATACCCAGACTATGGTATAATGGAACCTAATTTCAAGGACAAATCGGGGACAAAAAATGAATAGAAATTGCTTAAAACTGGACCCAGTCAGCCGCTTTTCATGGTAGATAGTATCCCAATTTAGCCCTCAGCTTTTAGAACTTATCATTGGGACAATTAGCGCGCAATATATTTCGCGCTATTAACGCGTGAGCGGAGAGTTAATCCGTCTTAGAACTCGTTTCAAATTATTTATAGCAGCTTATATGCCATAATTGGTTTATTGCAATGAGCGGAATGTATCCTTTTGTACTTTATATGGCGTATGCGGGGATAATTTTCATTTAAAAAATTCAAAGTTCAGAAAAAAAGTTTTTCATTTTGTTTTTATTCATTTAATTTTCAAAATGTTATTACTGCTCCTGAAACCTTAAAAGGCAGTCGGAACATTCAGAGCTGCGCCCTGATACGAGCAGTCTTGCTAAATTTTTCTCGCTGAAATTCGTCGTAACAATTAAATTGTTTAAATCTGATAACTTTTTCTTCGAATCCAAAAACAAAACAAGAAGACTGCTCGTATCCGGGCGAAGCCCTGAATGTTCCGACTGCCGTTTAATATTAGAAAATTAAATGTAATAAACAAAATGAAAAACTTTTTCTAAAATTTGAAATCTTTTTCGAAAATCATTCCCCCACACGCCATAACAAATATCTCCATAACGGATAGATTTCCCTCCTTGTAACAAATCAATTATGGCAAATAAGCTTCTTTCAAACAAGTTGGAACAATTTCTAAGACGGATTGACTCTCCGCTTACGCGTTAATAGCGAGAAATAGATCGCGCGTTAATTGTTCCAAATTGGTCAAAATGGCGATTTTTAAACCTCCATAACTTTACGAAAAATGATCATAGGTGAAATATCTTTTCAAATTTCATCTCAAGGCAACAAAACTTTTCGAATGATATTCAAAAATTCCGTCAAAAATGGCTAGTTAAAAATTCGAAAATTGTCTGAAGAAACAAAAAACCCACCCCGAGCACAAATATTCGGTTACTTTTTTATCGAAAGTCGGAACAACAAGTTTGAATAAAAGTATATCAAAATCAACCGAATGGAAAGTCTAGATAAAGCGCAACTTGTTCCTTGTTACTGTGATGTTTAGAGCAAGGCTCGTTCAAGAAAATCAGTAACTAACTAACGCATGAAAGTTTTGCCTGAAATCGTTTTGTCTGTAATTTAAAAGTTTTCCGATAAACAAACTCACAAAAATTTTGGATAAACAAAGATGAAATTATTTTTTTTAAAAGAATGGATCAATTACGCAAAAATGACATTGTTCTATAATTTTCAACAACACTCCTGTTTTCTTTCTTCTGAATTGGATTGAGGAATGCCTTTTTCCAGATATGAAGCAATGAGCGTTTTGATAGGACATAAAAAGATCAAATAAACAAACATGACAAGACAAATCGCACAACTCCGTAAGAAAATAGCAGGAATTCTGAGATAGATTTTCAAGTAAGGAGCAGATTTCTTCCCTGTCAATTTCATTTTGATCAAAAATAACTGCAGGGTTTATTTTTTAGAGATCACAACAACAATATCGACATTCTGGTACAAATCTGAATTGAAATATCTATTAAAGTCCTATTTTTAGAGTCCATTTTTTCATCTTTGCAGGACATGACCGAGAGATAATTTTTCGAACCATTTTGTGCTTCAAGCAGAGTACATGCTTATTTAAAACAATATAATTTTGATTTCCGTAGTAATGCAATTTAATCAGTTAATTAAAACTTTTGACGTTGCTTTTTTGTGTAATTTTTCTCAGTTGATCTTTCTTCTACAAGTGGTTTCAAGTTTTTTCATGAGGTGAATTGTTATCAAAGTGTAGTGAGAAGGAATGTCAGACTTTTTTTGATGTTTCAAATATCAACTAGCTATTACAAAGAGCATCGAGGACAATCCGGTACCAGTTGTGCTTAAAAAAAGGAATTTTTTTTTCAAGTTCTCTCTAAGTTTGACCAAATCATAGCTACGACTTTATTTTTATCCCGTATAAAGCAGAGAGGTTGAATCGCTCTCAAACTCTTTGAAAATTATTACTGAAGAGTGATCACTTCGGTTAGCACCACAATTATTTAAAAAGCTATTCGAACCAAAAAGAGACAAAGAACATTGCCTCTGATATGTGTACTGCTAGGAAATATTTAAGAAAAACACTTTGGTACTTTTTAAGAAATCCATTTTAGGCCGCCCGAATCTAAGAAACATTTTTAACAAAAGTGCCGTAAAGACCAGGGGAGGATTTAGTGGGGGCGGCGGACGCCCCCCCCCCCCCCCCCCCCCAGGGATTCGACCCCCTGCTGACCCAAAGGGTCCCCCCTTTGTACTATTTTGAGATATCCATATTTCGTGACGGACCCTAAAAATTTTCTAAAGGTGCGTTTGGCGCCAATATATGCTAATTTTGAGGGGGTAGATCGCCGAAAAAACGAGATTTTTGGTCAAAATTTTCCAAAAAGAGACTAAAAACGCCTTTTTGGCCCCATTTTTCAAAATTTTGCTTGCGGCGCAGAAACTTTTGCCAAAACAGGGACTAAACAGTGCTTAGGAACAGCTCGAAAAATCAATTCGGTCGACCTAAAATATAAAAAGAAGGTCGACAACTTTTTCGAAAATTTTTTGAAATTCCGCCTCTCCCCCTCGAGAAAATCCTAAATCCGCCCCTGCATAGTAGTGAATTATTGCAAAAAATGTCGGCAACAAAATGTAGTAAGTATTGAACGATAGACTCAGTTGATGACTCCAAATAAATTTGTATACAACTCAGCTGAAAGAAGACCTCCGTGTGCGCCTGCAGCCTTGTTTGTTCTCGATTTAACCTGGAATAAATTTCCACAAAAGAGTGTTCGTTCAACTATTAATATATCTAGCCAAATTTTGGTTATGCAGACCAGGTCAGTTGTTAGACATATCTTGACTGCCACGTCTCTAGACGTCGTTCAAAAGTGAGTATACTTTGACAATTGAATATATAAAGGCTCCAACTGGAATTTTTTGGTGTTGCCCAGCTCTGACAAAAATTGATTAGGATCGATTTTAGTATGAAAAAAGTACGTTGAATTAATTTAGATCAATTTTAGTATAAGAAAAGTACAAAGTATAAAAAAGATATAGATTGATTTGGGTCAATTTAAAATTGATATAGATTGATCTTAAATCTCAGCTAAAAAAACTGATCCAAGTCAATTTTAAATCAATTTAAATCCATTTTTTTCAGTCTTAACTTGTTTTTATTTTTAAAAGGATTAAAACGGATTTAAATCGATATTTTTCATATGAGTTTAATCAGTTTCATATTTATTGCATTTATTCGTTGCCTATCATTTTAAACTTTACATCCATAGCGTATTGTAGCTTAAAAAAGACCAAATAAAAAGAACGAAATAGGGATACAGTTCTATGATTTCCTTGCATACTTTAACTTCAAAACTGATTTATATTGACCCTTTTCTTGATTTGTTTCATAAAATCTGATTTTCATTGATGATGTTCTATGATTTAATTGCATATTGTTCAGTTCAAAGTTAATTTAGTCTGACTCTTTTTTTGTTTTTTTTTATATAGGGTTTTGCCCGTTATCTGGTTTACAATGAGTTTCTTTGATTTCATTGCATATTTTTGAGCTGAAAATCTGATTTATGTGGATCATTTTATTGAGTTCTGTAACATCTGGCTCTTATATAGGGTTTTGCCCGTTATCTGGTTTACAATGAGTTTCTTTGATTTCATTGCATATTTTTGAGCTGAAAATCTGATTTATGTGGATCATTTTATTGAGTTCTGTAACATCTGGCACGTGTGTTTTTTTAGAAAAAAAATTTAGAAAAAATTATTTCGAATAATTATTCTAAAGAGTATGTTTGTTGCCTTGTTAGCGTAAAAATTGAATTTGTGAGTCTCGAAATCCATCAAAATTGATTTAAACGCTTTTAAGACACTGAAAACGATCCAAAATTTTCAAGAAAGATCAATTTAAGTCGATTTAAAATCCATTTAAGTTCGTAAAATATAATTGTGAATCGATTTAGATCGATTTAAAATCAATTTAAATTAATCTGGAACCATTTTTGTCAGCGTGAAGCAGTACATACTTGTATTTTGGACTGGATATTGACGACATGGTTTATGTTGGTTCTGTACACTTTTGGTACTTTTTAAGAAATCTATTTTTGGCCGACCGACCCTAAAATTTTTCTAAAGGCGCTTTCGGTGCCAATATATACTAACTTTGAAGGGGAGCGCGCGCCAAAAAAACGGCCTCTTTTTAGTGCTTTAGGAGAGCTCGGAAAATCAATTTAGTCGATTTCGTGGACTTAAAAAAAATCAACGTTTTTTCGAAATTTTTTGAAAATCCGCAATATTTTCACTCAATATTACCCTTTAAGTGAAAATTCGCTACTAGATACAAATTAGATTATAGATTATATTATGATTTTAATAATCGTCCTACTAAAAATGAGAAAAAGTTGGTTTCAATCTATTAATAATTGATTAAAAATTTTATTTTGAAATCCAATTAAAATTAATTATAATACATTTTAATCGATTATAAGCAATTCGTGATCCATCTATTTTTCGATACAATTATAATCATTTGTAATTGGTTATAAATGATTGTTTCTATCCCAGTTTCTAATTCGTGAAAAAACTGTGTCTTTTCCATACTTGCGCTCCCGTGGTAATCTTCGAATTGATGACTTAAGAATGAGTAACCATCCCGGTGTATTTTGCTATCCAATGCTTCTCTATTTAACTCTCACCCTAATCAAGTAAAATGTTGAGCCCTTTTTGCCCTCTTTCTTTGCAACTATGCAACCAAACTGAAAACTTTTTACGTGATGGTAATCTACCATTATGCAAAAGCTCGATCATTTTGGTTTCCAACACAAAAAAGACATTCTTACGGAAAATTTATAGTACATGTAGATAGATTTTGACGTTCTGTTTTCCTACCTATTTGAAATTGAGTTCTAATGTTACGATGTATTTATTTCTACGAGAAAAAAGCTCCTCCACAAAATTGATTGAGAATGTAGTCAAGCTACTGAAAAGAACACTAAGAAAGCTTACAGTAGATCGATAGATAGCAAAAAGCCCAAAACATAGAAAAAAAAGAAAGTAAAAAAACTCCTTGCCAATAGCGAGACGAGTATTTATGACTCAAACATTGCTAGATTGAGCAATTTTTTTTCCATATTATCTGAATTTGAAACACTTGCAACAAAATTTCAAACTTGATGTCCGATAAGATGAAAATGCGGCCACAGCCTACTCACAGCTATTATCGTTATACCTTCTGTTCGTTTTTGAACTTAATATTCTGAACCAAACTGGCAGTAAATAACTAAAAAATGCCACCTGGCTGAAACTGAAAAGTGGGTTTGATGAAACGAAACGCACTTAGCGACTGGCAAATGTATACAGCACACGCTCGTTTAGCAACAATGGCACGATCTGCCTCTCAATTGCAAGGATATCAATCAACAGAATCGCAATTTATGCGTGGAAGTGCTTCTAACCAAAAAGCTGAATTGGAGCACTCACATCAATGACCGCATCAAAAAATCAAACAAGCGTTTCCTTCCGCCTTAACCGCAAAGTTTTCGGTGACTCTAGGGCTCTACTGGGGAGTTTTTCTGCTACCAGTTTTACTTTGTGAAACTCATTACTCACCACTGAGACAAAACACACACACACACACACACACACACACACACACACACACACACACACACACACGTCAAGGCAAGAGAAGACACTAAAATGGATCTGTGGAAAACTTCACTTTCATCAAAACTAATTTCTGTAATTGCTCCTACTCAATGTTTTACGACTCCCTCTTTGTGTGCAATTGGATGGTCTCCTTTTTTTGTCCGAACTATGCGAAGCAAAAATAACATTTTTCAATTATAACACAAACAAAAGATTTAAAGTTTTTGCTTCGAAGAAAACGTGAATAGAAAAGTCAGATAAAAACTTATGAATAGAAAACAAGCCTTTAACATTTGGGTGAATTTTCAAAAGAAAAAGGGACTCAAAAACAAATGGTAGCACATTTGAGGAGTCATGTCAAAAAGATATTTTCAAGCGAGAACATGTGCAAAACGCAATTTGTCTCGAGTTTACACTCGCGTTTAAAGGGAATCCAAAGTAGCAAAAAAAACACAGTACCCGCGTGATCCTTTGTAAATCTTTTAGTTGTGCGAACTCGATCAAATTTTAAAATGTTTTTAATTTTGGGATGGCATGTCAAAATCATTTTCATCCCTTTCGAAATTTTTGTAAATCTAATACTTGATCGAAGTCTTTAAAAAATTAAAGTGTTTCTTTCGAACACCTCAAATCCAATTGAAACTTTTTCATCCTTGATCTAAAATTCAATTTACGTGAATATGATTATTTAGAATACGCTTTTCCGACCGTGTGTGAAATACATTCACCTAAATTCGGAAACTTTGTGATACGGGAACGTTTTCACTAAATTTTTTTTACCGATATAAGAGCTTTGACCGACTGCTACTTTGTTTTACTGGAGATATGCTTTTTGAGCTCGCTCAACTCAGGAATCTTTTATCTAATGAACTTCAAGCGAGTAATTTAATTATGATAGTTTTTATCATCTATTTTAGACCATCTTTTTTTAGGCTGGATCAAAGTCTCTGCATTGTTTTATCAGAAGGAAATTTCATTGATAAGGTACCTAATCGACTAACCACATTGTTTTTTTAACATCTAATTTCAGAAATAGTTTTCTATCGAAATCTGAGACGACTTTTTATGAGACGAGTTAAGGCGACATTTTTAAATGTTTTTCATATTTTTCAGACTACGCGTATGTCTGCTAGCAAGCAATAAGTCGTACTTAAAATTTTGTTCCATGACCTTGTTTTCTATCATAAATTTTGGTTTTTTGTCTAGACAAGATTAGCTCTTATAATAAATGTTTTAGTTAGGAACATTTCTTTTCAATTTTCTCTCTATATTATTTCCAGTTCCAATTTAAACAACTTATTGCAATTCAACAACAATCGGCGTTATGCTTATTGGTAACTGAAATTGTTAACTTTTGGACTTCTTTTCTTTTACAGACGGAAAATTTGGGTTAAAACGAAACACAAATTATTAGAAAGCAATTTGTTGTATCAAACTTAAACTGAAATAAAGGCCTGAAAACGGGCACCGCTACTAACCTTCTTCGAAAAACTTTTAAAAGAAATCACGAAGGAAAAACTAGCGGGGCAAGCGACAATATTTACTGCCTCCCCCATCCTGCACCCACTGCCCTTTTGTTAACTTTTTTTCAGTAAACTGATTGAAAATATATTTCGAACAAATGATTTATCCAAAGAAAGTAGCTTTTGACAAAATTTCTATCATCATTGAATGGTTATACTTGCCAAATAGCTTTTACCAGACAGAATTGTTTCATTTGCCAACTCAGAAAACAAATTCGAAATGGCTGTGGAGCAGGCCTCCATAGACCAAAAATGCTAATCATATGATTCAATAAACTAAGTCTTTGAAAAAACAACAATACTCATAAAAATTTCATACATTTTATAAAAATGGTGGCATAAAAATTTTCGATGAATCGTTTCCATTTTTTTGGCGCGAAAGTTGCGTATCATCGTAAAAAAAACTTTTGTCAAAAAATGCTAATCGATATATGGAAATTCTACAACTATCGTTATTTGATAGTGACAACATATTTCAAAAAATCCTATATTTCAAAATTTTCAGCCATCAATATATCACTTTTTTGTGAATAACATAGTCCTGAAAACACAAAACTTTTTTTCTCCGATTCTCTCGATAAGTTTTTCAAAAACTATTTAAACGCCTATTTTTCTATTGCAGGGCATGCTTATGCACGCTTTGATCAGTGCCTAGTCAATTAAAATTTCAAATCCTAAATAGTTTTCAACTTTAAAAGTTTTGTCGAAGTTTAAAAGTTTTATATCTTGCATTGTATCATTTCCTTATGACAACTCTGAGACAATTCAAGTCGTTTCCTACACCGTTAATGCAGACATTCCAAGCTTTGGTGACTTTAGCTTTGAGTGAACAAATTTTTTTGTTACTTGTGGTTGGTTACGATAAAAATCCAATCAATTCGAGAACTTAAACTTCTAAAATAGTTTTTTCCATTTTATGGAAAAATTCTAGTCAAACATTTTCGATAAATTAAAAGTCACTGATCGATAAAATGATGATCATTTTTGGTCAACCCGAGTAATTACTTCACTTCAATTTGGAACAATTTGAAGCGCAGATAATTGGCCACGCATAAATCATTTAATATACGTTCTCGGTATCATCAATAAAATCAATTGCCACTTTTCAAACTTCTAAAAACTTAATTAAAGTAATCGGAAGTTGACTTTATAAAATTTTTGAACTCAGAAAGATGATATCCTCAATGAGGTAAGAAAAAATTTCGTTGAAAAACTATCATTTTGATTGCTGAAAATTGATTGAATAAAAATTGACGCCAAGCACAAATATTTGGCACCATCTTCGAAAACCGGATCAATGAAATGAAAAAAATCTGATCGAGTCAAAAAAAGAAAAAAAATTCCTTCGGTATGGTTCCTGGCGCAAAGCAGTTGATCTGTCCAATTGAAATATCAAAGAATTTTAACATTAACATTTTTATTGAAATTATTAACATTTTTATACATTTTTAAAAAAAATCGATATGTGCGCAACTCTCATTTACGCATCATATCTCTTATCAGATTTCTATCAGATCGATGCCCTGGGTTGATTGACCGCCTTTTAATTTATACAAAACTGTAAATGGATTTATGAGCTGAAGTAATTTTTGGTCTCGAAATCTCTAAGTTTCTATCACTGTAGTAACAACCGTTTTGCCCTACTTCCAATTCCAATAAACGATACAGAAAACGAAAAAAATGAATCAACCAAAATAGAGCTCTCGAATAGAAAAGCTTAAAATCAAGAATATATTCGTCATTACTGAATCAATCGAAAAAAAAATTGATAACATAAAAGTGTCCAGATAATGTCGCAACTAGAAATTCAACTCAAATCTTTCATCAGATGAAAAAAGAAGTGTGAAGTTTAAAACCGCTGGTTTTCATATGACTGGTAGGTCGCCAATGACCTTGACTATGAGTTGCAGGTCTTTGCACGGAATGAATACTGAATGAGTTAAGATACAGGTAGGTACAGCTGTCACTCTCTACGAAGTTGAAATAATAGTTTAATAATTAGTTTGGAAGTTCTCTTGTTCCTGTTGTTTTTAGAAGGGCTTGATTTCCATCACATTCAAACAAAAATTAATTCTGAAAAGTTGCTTCACTGATGAAAGTGAACTGAAGCTCTGATAACAGCACCAATTTTGTCATCTTTGACTTCTATCTGAGACCAGTTTAGATTGGTCTGTCTTTCATATATTTCGTCACTCAAAGGCTCTCGGCGCCATATCCAATAGTCAGAGCCGGTTTTCTTTTCAATTTCTACCGTAAATTCTAGGTCATCATGCGATGCTATGAACTCAACTTTGACATGTAATTTGCTTGAGATCCTGCTGATCGACAATTGAAACAAAGAATAGCTGGTTACAATCCAATTGGAATCAAACGTTTCAGTCTCCAATGAACGGAAGGGAAATATCACCGAGACTGGATTTATATCTATGTCATTGACGTTCAAAAAATGATTATCATTCATCAAATCACTGCTTTCCCAAGTTAAAAGACTTCGATTGAATACTCGCATTGTCGGGGGTTCCTCGGGAGCCGGAAGATAAATTGTTCTCGTTTCTTGTGGGAAATTCGTTTGTGTTTCTTTTGACTCCAACTTAGGCACATTATCAATGGTTTGAGTTGAAGTGCTTTTGTTTTCGAAAACTTCAGTTAGAGTTGATGCTTCTGCGAAAGCGCCATTCTTCAATAGTTGGATGTTATTGAAACTTCCTTTGAAAAACCACTCAAACAATTCCTTTTTAGGGACTTGATGTCCTTCAACTTCATTTGCAAATTCTTTCAGCTCGTTCCAACTCGATTCATTCATTTTCTTTTCAATTTCAAGTTCCTCGAGCCTCTTGATGTCTCGATCGTGATCTTTTGCTTTAAATTTTAGCTTTAAAATTTCTTCTTCAAAGTCATGCATTATTTTTTTCCATTCATCTGAAAGATTTTCGACCTGTTCCTTGATTATCGAGCGAAGATTTCTAGTGAACGACACAACTTCGTGATCAAAATGTTTCTCACATTCAACGCATTTGGCACACATTATTTGTCTGCATGTTTTGCACCACAGGCTAACTGGATTGTTGAGATGTTCAAAACAGCAGAACCGATCCGCTGTCTTTTTCAACATTTTCTCTTCTTCAGCTTGTTTTAGTTCCTTCAAAAGCTCTCTCATTCCATACATTGGTTTCAAATCCGATATCTCAATTGTGTATTCATCTTTACAGAGAGCGCATTTCAGTCGGTTATCGGATTTTAAGGCATCCAAACACGTTTTTGGAGGGCCACAATAAGAATGACCACATGGAAGTTGTCGTGGGTCGTCCATGATGTCCGTGCAAATGGAACACTCGGGCAGTTTCGAACTCGATTGCATTTTCTTCGACACAACTAATCACAATTGGATGCTATCGGACCTTAAATTTTGTAAGAATAGCTAGAAACTCAGAGAAATCAAAAATAATTTTAATAACCAAACTGGATTAAAAAAGCCAAATGAGCTGTTAAGTTGCAAATAATGGTAAAACTGTATCGTTAAATAAAAGAATGTATAACTGTCAACTGACAGAATGGTAAAACTGTATCGTTAACTGAAAGAATGGTAAAACTGTATCGTTTTTCCCAATTTTGTATACAAATAACTAGATATATAGCCTTGTTATGCGTAATTTTGCACGGTTCGAATCAGCTAAGAGCATGGTATAAAAACTTGCTTCTCGTTGAATTGGTGACGCAGTGCTGCCTGAG
This sequence comes from Symsagittifera roscoffensis, assembly GCF_963678635.1. Lineage (NCBI taxonomy): Eukaryota > Metazoa > Xenacoelomorpha > Acoela > Convolutidae > Symsagittifera > Symsagittifera roscoffensis. The sequence goes on from NC_087064.1 coordinate 16,610,621, forward strand.
CATAACAAAAACGAAACAGAATGAGTCGAGCACCTAGTGGAGCTCTAAATGACAGATGCAGTTCAAAGGAATTATATATTGAGTGTTTTTTAGTTTCAAATTTTGCATCTTTTTTCCTTTATATCTAAAGCTCTGATATTTCACTCAGTTGAACCTTACATAGAAATATAAACTTAAAAACTTAAGCTTGATCTTGAATTATACAAAAAGTGTACAAAACACAATTGCACTTAGCTTTCGAAGCTGTTTCACATTTCAGAAGAACGGAAACCATATTGAATAAACTATTTCACTGGAAAAACATCGCAAAATTTCCAGATGAAGTCTGCGTTCTAGTAATTATTACAAAAATATAAATCTTTTCACTACTCACTGGGCAAAATCATGGGCGTAATTTCAGCTTCCTGTTGCGAATTATTAAATTTGCGGTCTCACTAAAAACAACCCTGTCTGAGTCATTATACCTTCAAAAATGTTTTTTCTTGTTCTGAGTTATTAAGGACCATAGATGTTTTTTCTTGCAGTAAGTTATCTATGATTCAGTGATGAAAACCACAGAATCATTTAATGACCGCTACGTTTTTATCACTTGTGCAGCGGTAAACCCAAAACGTTTTGGTTCCGACTAAAAGAAAGCACAATCTAACAGGATTTTCTTATTACAGACTCGTGTTGCAGTCATTACGAGGCCAAACTGTGCATTTTGTTAATTGTAAGTGGATTCCGCAACAGGCAAAAATCAGATTTGTCACGGAATCCGCAAAATTTCCATTTTTCTTTGATCTTCTATGCTGTTTTCGATTCCACGGATAAAAAACTAAAACACTGTACTGCTCAAAATTGCACAAAAAACAGGCACTTTTGAGGCATCCGCAACAAAATGTGTAGAATCCTGAACAAGTTTGCGGAATCCAAGAACAAATGATAAAATATTTTTAGTAAAATTAAGCTGTCGCGGAATCCGCAACTGTATATAGAATCCGCAAATTGTAAGCGGAATCCGCAAGTCTCAAGCGGATTCCGCAACATACAAAAATCAGATTTGTCACGGAATCCGCAAAATTTCCATTTTTCTTTGATCTTCTATGCTGTTTTCAATTCCACGGATAAATAGCTAAAACACTGTACTGCTCAAAATTGCACCAAAAACAGGCACTTTTGAGGCATCCGCAACAAAATGTGTGGAATCCTGAACAAGTTTGCGGAATCCAAGAACAAATAATAAAATATTTTTAGTAAAATTAAGCTGTCGCGGAATCCGCAACTGTAAGTAGAATCTGCAAATTGCAAGCAGAATCCGCATAAATTTGTGGAATCCACTTACTTTTGCGGAATTCACATACATTTGCAGAACCCGGAACAACTACCTATATTTGCTCGTTGCGGAATCCGCAACAAAAATTAGGATAACGTCTCTGGTTTTTTTTGCCGATTAAAAAAAAGGAACTGCTACAAAAGAAACGTTCAAGTCGATGACAACCAGGAGCGGCCGGATTTAGGGGATGGGAGCGGGGGGCAGACGCCTCTCTTCTCAGGTATTCGACCCCCTGACGACACAAAGGGTCCCCCCTTTGAACTATTTTGAGATATCCATTTTGGCTGACAATCCCTTTTTCTAAAGGAGCCTTCGGCGCCAATATATACTAAATTTAAAGGGGGAGAGCGCGCCAAAAAACGTAATTTTTTGGTTAAAAATTTCCAAAAAGTGCCTAAAAACGCCTTTTTGGCCTTTTTTTTCAAAATGTTGCCTGCGGCGCTGAAATTTTGTTCACAACATGGTTTTTTAGTGCTTTGTGAGAGCTCCGAAAATCAATTTGCTCGACCTACAAAAAAATAGACAAAATTCGATTTTTTTTTTGGAAATCCGCAACAGCAACACCCCCCCCCCCCCCCTCTAGAAAATCCTAGATCCGCCCCTGGAGACCACCACGTGTTTGCCCGTTTCTTGCAGTTTATCTCCACAATCAATCGGCCAATCAGTCTTTTCTGTCATATAATATTTGTCAACGCCCTGCCGGCAGTTTCAAGACACTGAAATGTACGATTTTTTAAGCCCTGCCGGCAGTTCAAGGACACTGAAATGCACAATTTTTGCTTCAGTTGATTTATAATCATGGTCTGTTTTTTTTTATTAGATCCAGATATTTTGAATCAAATCTCAGGCAGTCGGGGTTATTTCACAATTATTGCTTTCAGTAAAATGAACCCCCATGATAAAAAAAATAACAGTGTCAGGGCTATGATTCGTTATTACAAATCTGGCGTGGGATATGGGAAACAGACAAAACATTTCATATGTTGTTTGATAAGTGAGAAATTGGCAAATGATTACTCTCAATGATAGCTCAAAGTTGACATGATCTTGATGCAGTGATAATCATTAGAAATTTTATAAATTTTTTCAGTGTCAGTTCTTCAGAACTTTTTATAATTTAGCATTAATTATGAAGGGTCTCATTTCAAAAAGAAAGTGATTGAAGTTAGTCATTAAAGGCACGTCAATTAACTGAAAGGAACTGCAAAAAAATAGATGTCACGAGACTCATTTTTCTGTTTTTTGATGTTTGCTTGTAACTTTGATGGCAAAAAGAAAAAGAATTAGATCATGCCCGCAATGCAATTCCACGGATAATTATTGGTTGTAATGTCATTATAAAGTAAAGTCTGTATCTATAAAAATACAAAAATAATCGATTATAATCTATCAAAAAGGGAATATAATCTTAGTTTTTGTTCATATCAATATAATCCATTATTATCGATTATAATCGATTATAATCGACTGAAAATGGATTATGATCATAATTTTTTTAAAATCATTACATTTTTTATAATAGGTTATACTCGATTATAATGTAGTTTTTGAGAAAAAGTTATGAATTTTGCAATTTTTTTCAAAATTATATCATTTCCTGTTTCGTGCAGTTGCTATGTATTACGTTTCATAAACTTTCACTTTTTACATTTATTTAGGTTTTCTCTACTTTTTCTTTAATTCGTAAACTCCATCGCTTCTTTTAACAAACCCCTCACCCAGTGTACCCTTCCCCCCCTTAAGTTTACCCCTCGTCACTTTATCCGCCCCCTCTCCCCACCCAGTCCCTATCTTAGTTTAACACCCCCCCGCTGTTTACTGAACGTGGGTGGGGTAAAAAAAATGGGGTGAGGGTGAAAAAAAACTTGGATGAGGGGGGAGGGGTTAAAATGGAGAATGGGGGTAAAAAGGTGACGTGTTGTTCACGTTGAGTAGCCCCCTCCCCCATGCCCGTTCAATGCTGAGTAAACGGGGGGAGGGGCAAGTTGTAACAAGGGGGGTTGGGGGTTGGGTTTGGGGGCAAACTTCAGTACACATAAGAAGTTGGGGGAGGGGGCTTGAACAAATGCGGATGGGAGGAAGAAAAGTGAGAGGGGGGGGGTATTTTGAGTAAGTTTAGATTGCGAGTAGGCTGTGAGTAACGCAGAAATGTTGCAGAAAGGTTTTTCCAAAAAAAATATAAAAAGTACAATCCATTTTAGTGGATTTTAATGGATTGATTTCTTATAAAAATAATCGATTATAATGACAATATAATCGATTTCGTGGTCAAAAATTGCAACAATAATGGATTATAACAACAATATTTTAAACACCAATTTTCCATTATAATCGACTATTATCCATGGAACTGCGGTGCAGGTAGGTTGACCTCTATTGAACAGAATTGTTTGTCATACACTTCCTTGAATTAAGTCGTCTACGCAAGTATGCTAGTTATACAAATTTTTATTAATTTTTGCTAAAATGATGCCATCGAATTGGAAAAAAAAATATGTTTTTTTGTTTTTTCGTCCTAAATGTCGGTGTATAGAATTTAAACTTTTACCATTTTTTGAATGCGACAAAAAATATAATGAAATAGTTTAGAAATTGCATTAAAAAAAACGTTTTTTTCCATGCACTAAAAAAGTTATACAAAAATAAACGTTCATCTCAACTAAAACTTTTATCATCCAAAAATTTATTTCCTTTTGTGTGCATAACGTTATCCTGGATGCACAAATGATGGATTATTTTTCAGTTAGCTACTTTCAAAATTCTATTTCTTTGTATTGCATATTTTTGTTTGCCTTGAACAATGCATGAGTAATAATTGTACATGCATTACTATCAATTTTTTGATGACTCTTTATTTCAAAAACCAGGGTCAATTTCCCTTGTGTTCGGTTGCAAACGAAACTCAAAAGTTTTGAGAGGAAGAAAAAACAATTTCTTGTTTTTTTGAAAAAATGGTAGTCAAACACTTTCAATATATAAAAAATCACTAATCAAACCCGCACCGAGCGCCCATGGATTATAATCAATTATATGTCTCTATCTATAAAATTACAAAATAATTGATTATTATCCATTAAAAATGGATTATAATCCTCATATTTTTAAAGCCCATATAATTCATTACAATCGATTATACAGGATTTTTCCGAGAGGTTAATTATGAAACTTCTCAAAGCTATCTCATTCCTGTTTAGTGCAATTGCTAAGCATTACTTTTCAAAAACGTTACATTTCACGTTAAAGTTTTTATAATTTTATGTCTCTACTTTTTCAATTCATCTCAACTTTTAATCCCCCTCCTTCATCCCCCCCCCGTTTAACACCTCTCCCCCTCCCTGCCAGGTTACCACAAGCGCCATCCGCCCCCTTATGATTGAACATTGGGGAATCATTTATCGGTAGACTTTAGAGGAGGGGTTCAATGATTGATCGCCCCCATTTTTACCCCCACCCCATTTTAGCCCCCTCCTCACATCATTTTAGCTCCCATTCCCCCAATTTACCCATCCCCTCGTCCCCCCCCCCCTAATTACGCCCTCCTCTTTAGTTGAGCAGGGGGTACAAAATTTGAGGGGGTGGCGTTGAGACCTGGAATTTATTAAGAGACATGGTGGCACACATTTTGCAAATATCTGGCGAAATTTTCAAAAACTTCTGCAAAATTGATCGAATCTAGTTTTAAAAATGAAATGGATTATAATCAATTATAATGGATTAAAATATACTTTTATTTCAAAAATAATAGATTATAATGGATTATCTTGGCAAAAACAATCAATTTCCATGCCAAAAATAATAGATTATAATTGATTATAATGAATTATAATGGATTTTTTCAAAAATATTTGATTATAATGGCAATATAATCAATTTTGTTGTCTGAATTTTTCATCTTTCATGGATTATAATAGATTATTTTTTCTCGGGAATCCATTATAATCGATTACAATCTATGGGCGCTCGGTGTGGCTGTCCTGCATGCAATACGTTATTGTGACATTGCAAAAAAGAACAATCCGTTTGTTCAACTGTCTCGGAGGAGAAGAGTAGCTAAGGAATGCACACACACACACACACACACACACACACACACACACACACACACACACATACTCACTACACACAAAAAAACACAAACCACACATACGCACTACGCACAAAGTCAACACACAAACAAACATTCTCCAGATATATTTATAAAGTACGTAGATATCTTTCGACGTAGTTTATTTCATCATCTCGCAATCTTTTGCAGATTTTTTGCAATATCTTTTTTATTGAGAAAAGCTATTTAGCTCTGATCTTACAAAGTTTTTCTAAGATATTAAACTCATTTCTAATATTGCTTGAGAAAGTTATTTAGCTACTGAAGAGCAAATTGATACGACATTTCTAGATCAATAGTCGACCAGAAAAACCCCCACAAAGTTGACTTGTCATAAAAAGGACTAATGAGGAGTCGAAAAGTTTTTCCGATAGTAAGATAATGATTATCATAATCATGGCAAAGTTTCAGCACCTTATTTCTTAAAAGAGTCAAAAGTGCTGCCTAACGAGTTTTCTTCGATGAACAAATGAGATTTCGTCTTTCTGGAAGTGGATGAGCTTTTTGGTTTCTTTCAGGGTGAGGAAAAGAGCGTTCCATAACGTAGAACCAGCTATAGAGAAAAGAACCTTGAACTCAATACTGCTCAAGTCCAGAATGGCAAGGTTCGACGAACCTTCTTGGCTTACAGGGTTTTGATTTTTTCAGGTACGCTCGAAGGGTAAAATGAAGGACCAGGTTTTAAACTTGATCAGGCTTAATAGAAAAAATGGCGAGTAACAAAAGCTGTTTGACATGAGTCTGGAAAATGAGCAAGAAAAAAGTTTCAACTTGATTGAACCTATTGATGTTTTGACGAGTCGCTTTTGTTTATATCAAAGCAGCAGCTATTTCATTAACCAACTCTCGAGGGAACAAAATTTTTCAAAAGTATTTTGAAGCTGATTAAGTATCTCTTGCAACAATAATCATTTTTACAGACCAAGGTAGCCTCAAATGCTAATAACTGTTGAGTTTATCTGGGTCACAAGTTTTAGTATCCCTGGTGTCGAAACAGCTCAAGGCATAGACTTATTAGAAAAACTCTCTTTTTCCAGCGTGGATTTTCAGTGAAAACTCTTTTAACCAGTCAGATCTACTCACTTAAGTGAACCTGCAAGTCAGAAAAACTGATAATCAATGTAATCTTTTTGAAGTACCTGATTGAACTGGTATCCGCTGAAGAAGCTCATTCTGTGATACATATTGTGACTCAAACCTTGTTAGATTCGGCAACGAGTTACATACAAATCTGAGTTTAAAGCTGTTTGCAAAAACATCACATCCTATTTAATTTGCGTATAGAAAACCCAAATGGTCTTTCGTGAACCGGTTAGTTAGATATAAAGTTAATGTGCTTTGAACATCGCAACCCGCATCAAAAGTTTTCATCATTCTCGAAATCTTTTCGAATGTTGTAAACTGAAATCAAATATTTTCAAAGTACTCAAAACGTGACTGACTAAAATTGCAATCGCTGCCATCAAGGAGTGTTTTCAACAAAAAAAAACGACAAAATACTCTGCATTTCAATCTCGCTCAATCCAGGAGTGTTTCATATAGAAAGCTTCAATTGAGTCGAGAAATTGGTTTATAATAAGTTGAAATCAGTTCCAGGACTTCATTTTGCTCGGTTGAAACAAATTCTGCGCTTCGCTGTATCATAAGCAAACATTTTTTAAAAACAAACTACCTATTTGAGAAATATCATGAATTTGAAAAAAAGTCTTCTAAAAGTTTTCTTCATCGCAAACTATATGCAACGAGTTCAACCGGTGATGTTAAAATTTGATCCCAGACGCTGTTTACCAATGAAAATTTTATGTTTCTTCCTCCGGGACCGAACTATCTCAGAACAAGACTAGGTTTTATTAGCTTATTTGGTACTATAAATGTTAAAACTGAAATAGTCATGAAAAAAACACTATTAATTACAATAATTTGAATGTAAAATGAATTGAAGTATTATAATTGATATTGATCATGAAAAATTGCTCCCAAACAAATGAGTCTATCAAATAAACTTACTAAAACTTATATATGCTTTGTATGGTTATACTAGATTGTTTTATACCAAACAAAACTTGTCAATTTGCCAAATAGCGGTAATGGTAATTGAACAGAGCTCTATCAGAGGTTTGACTGCATTGATAGTCAATAGGAATTTCTTTTTATTCAATTTAACTACACTCAATTATTTCTGACAAACCGTTATTCTGTCAATGTTTTGACGCTCGCAAAAAATCAATGTCTTGTCGAAATATTTTGATCAACCTTACAATCCCTTCCTCCTAATAGATTTTTTGGGTATAAAATCACGGGCGGATTGGGGCGGGGAGGGGCTTTGGAGGCGGACGCCTTCCCTCCGGGGTTCGACCCCTTCACCCCCTAAGGGTTCCCCTTTGGTACTACTTTACGACATCCATTTTTGGTCAGGGCATTGTACAGTTGGTGCAAGTTTATTTACGAACCCCAAAATTTTGCTTTCGGCGTTTCTTCAAGGAGCAAACTGAAAAACTTGATGATAAAATTGCTCATATCCACACACATTGCCACTAATTGAAACATTGTAGCGTTTTAATGAATCATGGTGTTCTTCAGATTTTGATTACCTAATTTTTGAAACAAGGGAAAGGAGCAACAAAGGAGCCCAACCGCTCATCACGGAGAATCGCTGCTGTGCCTTTGCTTAAGAATTACATGGATTTTTTTGGCTATTTGTCTGCGCTGGTTAACGTTGCTTCACCCTCAAGCAATGAGCACGGATCATGGTGGACCTCGTACATCTGATCTTTTGAGTGAGAGACGTAACTACTTCATCACCGCTCCCCCAAAGTTTTATTTGAAGTCTAGAAAGTCTGCAGCAGTTCATTTTATGAGGCGGCTCAAAAACCATTATGAGGCAATAAAAAATGGCACAAAATCATCCGTTCTGATTTTTTTGCGTCTTTTACAATTTGCTTAAATTTTTTTTAAACAATTTGAAAAAATTTTTTGTTTTAACAATTAATAAACAGTAAAGTAGTGATTAGTGGGGAATAAATTTTGCGAGAGGTCAATTTTCTTAAGATTTCTTAAGGTCCTCTAAATGGTTTTAAAATGCAGGCACTTTATGTAATAATTGACCTGCGTATCGGAACTTTATCGTAACAATTCGGGGAGATGGCTCATTTTGATCTGCATGCGCATCTACCAGAGTCTCATAGAGGACCTTTTTGAGGCAAAAAGCGGCAAATGTGTGCCCCAAATAGAGACCCACTTAGGTGCGAGAGAAGTTTAGTCATGTAATGTTGCTATCGATGGACCAAATTGCTAATTCTTTTGCACTCAGTTATAAGATGTTTACTCTGTTTTGGAAATATTAGATTTTTGAAAGTTCGTATCTTTGCAATGGGTCCATAACTTGTTGGAGAAAGTATAAAAAGACAATGAGCAGGGTTTGCGAGAAGAGACCGAAAAAGTAACTTTTTGTTTAAGAAAGTTTAAACGTCTAAAAGTTCTAAGAATGACCAAAAATTTTAAGGCCACAAAATTGGCATCGAAAGCGTAGGTACATAAAATTGTCAAAAAAAAAAACATTTTTTTTTCTTCAATGTCGCAGTGCCGTGATTTCATGTAATTCGCCAAAATGCCATAATCTATAGAAGAGCTTAACTTCTCTTGTCTCGGAGTTTCTAATTTTTTATAACTAAAGTAAAAAAAGTTCTCACACAGTTTCAATGAAAACGAAACAAAAGACGAGAAACTCGAAGCGTTCAAAATAAAGCCAAAATTTCGATATTTTAAAAAACTAATTCATGCTTTAATGAGGCAGTTCAGCATTTCTTTTAATCTAGTTTTCCTTATAATGTGAGCTCATTTTAGATATTGTTACTAAGAAAACCTAGTAGGAAATTTTTTTAATCATTCATAGTACCATTTTTTGACTCTCTCGCAGGCAATTTAGTTTGACTTTTTCATAGTTAGAATTCATTTTATTCAGTTCGTTAGGTAATGGTTGCAATTTACAATATTTCAAACAAATTACAATATCATACAGTTTACAGATACGACACAAATTATATTAGATTTACTATATTTGTACCAATCTTTTTTGGACCGCTGAGATTGGGTGAAAAAGTATTCGGTCTGATGTTTATTGTCAGCTCCTTCGAAGTTGTTCAAGTTAACCGCTTTTGAGATCATGAAAACTAATGGAAGCGCGAATTATAGACCTCCCCTCCGAATCCAGGACTTTGAGTTCATGCCAACTCACTTCTGTCGTTCTTTTGTGCGTGTAGTCCTTCAGTTCTTTGTTGCGCCAAATCCAATACGATTCATTGTGCGGCTTCGCAAATTCCACTGTGAAGTTTGTTTCTTTGTTTGACCCCCAAAAAACAATTTCGACGTGCAGCTTGTTCAAGTTTCTGCTGATTGAGATACAAAACATGCAAAATCCAGTGACAATTGCACTGGAACGCATAGGTTCAGATTGATATGGAGCGTAAGGAAAACACACGACGACTGGATTGATTTTAATGGCCGATGAGTTCAAAAAATGATCATCATACATCAAACTCGTTCTTTTCCAGACAATATGCTCTGGATCAAATTGTCGCATTGTTGGAGAAGAGGTCACGTCGGTTTTTGCCTGAAAAGATAAGCCAGAGGTGTTTTCTGTTGAAGTGGACGCGTCAGCGAAAACTCTTTGTTCAATCATTTTATTTGTCTTGAAGTTTCCTCGGAAAAACCATTCTATCAGTTCATTTTCTGGCATGTTTTTGGCTTTTTTGCTTTGTTTTTCACTTAAAAAGTTTTGTAGCTCGTTCCATTTCTTGTTATTCAGTTTCTTATCACACTCCAGTTCTTCGAGATTTTTCAGGTCCTGGTCGTAATGTTTTATCCTGAGCTTCATTTTCATAATTTCCGATTCAACCGCTCGCATGTGATTTTCTCTTTCATATGTGCGTTTTGCAACCTGTTCCTGGAGTATTTTCTTCAGATTTTGGTTGAACGACACAAACTGGTGGTCCAGATGCTTGTCACAATCCACGCAGTTGCCACACATTGTTTCTTGGCATGTCTTGCACCATAAGGTAATCGGAAATTTGGGGTGGTCCAAGCAGTAGAAACCATCTGATGATGTCTTCTTCGAAGTCACTGCTTCGGCGGTTTGCTTTAATTCCTTTAGCACCTCCCGAATTCCATACATTGGTTTCAAACTATGTATGACCATTTTGTGTTCAATTTTGCACATTGCGCACAACAGTCGATCGTTCGAGTTCAAGATAAGCAAGCATTTTTTGGGGGGACCACAATAAGAATGTCCACATGGAAGTTGACGTGGGTCGTCCATCACCTGTCTGCATATTGGGCACTGAGGCAACTTTGAACTGGATAGCATCTTCTGTTGAATAAACACTTATCAAGAATTGTAAAAGAAGTAAAATTTGAACTAAGAACAAATGGTTGCTGCGCGAGTACAACAGAATGTTCCGACCACCATTTCCTAAGTTAGATAATTCAAAATAAAAATAATTATTTGGAATTTTAAAAAAAATTCCCAAAAATGTGTGAGTTTTTTTTCTAACTTTTAATTATTAGTATTTTTGTATAGTTAAATGCACCAAACTTGGAAAAAATGAAAATTGACATGTAGTAATGACTAACATAATGTGCGCTGGAAATAAAAATGCAATGAATTTGGTTAGAGGTCGTCGATGAATTTTAGTTCGAAACACGGAAAAAAACACCATATTTTTTCGGCAGAGCGACAAATTTTCAGACGAATCATGTTAATATGATACTACAATTGACGAGGTACCTGAAAAACTTTGAGGCAACCTTTTCTTTTGAATACACACACTGCGTCAAAAAAAGTTAAGAAAATACCCCCGCTCATAGTTTTTTCCCTTCAATTCGCGAGTGGTCGTATCAAAAACCTTCTCAAATTAGTCTTGAGTTATCTAGTTGGCTTTTAACCAGTAAAACTTGTAGTGCGAAAAAAAATAAGCTCAACGCTCTCCTTGCAGGTAATGTAAATTATAAGATTACGTAAAGACTGCCTTTTACCACAATCTTGTTCCCATTTTTGAAAAAAGTGACGCAATGTTCGGGCTCGTTTATTTTTCCGGACAATTTTAGACGTTATAACTAACAAAGTTCTTTGCACAGTTTAATAAATTTAGAACGATATCGATGCTTTAATCTCAAATAAAAGAACAACTTTTGTGGAGTTTTTCCTATCAGGTTGTTTTGGTTTGAAAAGCTCCAATGGGGTCAATTTTTGAGTAAACGATTCGCGCAAAACATTCTAGTTTCTTTTAACGCGCATTGTTGGCCGGCAAAATAATCCGGATCAACATCTAATTCAAAATGATTTGAGGTTAACTAATTGATTTCAAAATTTCGTAAGTAGAGTCAAAGTTAATCACTTTGCAATGTTACGTTTCGTGAGGCTATGGCATGTTGTGAAAACTCTTGGGTTTTTTCACCGAAAACTCGTAATATAACAGAAGTTTGAGGATTCTGGCACTTTGCAGTTTTTTTGCTTAAGTTATTTGGCTTGCCTAGTAAAGATTTTAAGACAGGGCTTTCTGGTCGCTCAAAAAACGTATGCTTTCTCAATCAAATAATTAGGCGGAAGTTTAAAAAATGACTCATAAATTGATATTAATTTTTGAAAAATGAACCCAGGTCAAAAAAAAAATAATTTTTACCAATGAAAATAAACCGGAAAAACAGAACTAGAACAAATATTGTTTTTAGTTTTAGATGGTCAGAGAAAAGTAAGAAAAGACATATAAATGATTTTCTTGTATAACGATTAAAATCGTAACAAGTTTCAGTGAAAATAAAATGTTACCTCACAAAAATAAAAACAAGTCAAGACCAAACTATGAAGTTACAGACCATTTTCATGAATCTGGTCCTCTTTGTTTCTGTCAATACGTTTTAGTTATACTGTCACTACGGCCAGACAAGCTGCACATTTAATCTAACAAAATGTGATTTAACAAAAGCTGTCGCTGTGCTTAAAGCACAAAAGGTACCAAACTTTTTCACTTTTTTGAAATAAACAAATTATACTTTGTTTTTCGTTGACGAACATACAATGAAAAAATACCTGAAAAATTTAAGTCCATTACCAGAAATTTAGGTTAAATTTTAAAGTGACGGGCAAAATTACTATCATTTTTAGGTTATTTTCCATCTGTTTTTTTTTTCATGAAAGCCAGAATAAAACTCAAACAAGACTTCTCGTATATCAAGGCAAAGCCCTGATTGTTCCAACTGCACTCTAATTTTTTTTCCATTTTGTGAGAGTGTATTTTTAGCGTCTCGTTTCATGATAACCCGACCAAGTGACTTGCTTGATTTCAATTTGAATTTTGGAAGGTTTAATCCGCTGCTTACGCGTGTTGTAATAAACCAATGGGTCGCTCGTTAATTTTACCAAATTGGCTAAATTAGCATTGTTCTACACCGCAATAACTTAACGAAAAAGGATCACAGGTAAAAAGTATTTCAATGCTCCAGACCACAAATTATTTTGAATGGTTCAACTTCTGTGCTCGAAAAAGAATCGCTTGGCGAATTGATTGATGCGCCATACTTACAACAAATAGTGATTTCAGAATTAAATATACTTTTAGGGACTTGCAAAAGCATCATTGGTGAAATCAGTTGCTGCTGCTCAGAACTACTAAGTCTTTGAAGTCAACGCTAGCCAATATCACTCTCAGAAGCACACCATTGCTCAATTGAAGGACGGATTGATTGCCTAGAAAATGATGAATGATGAAAGCAAGACTAAAGTTTTGGTTGACGATGCAGATGTTTATTTTTGCCGATGACTCGAACTTCATTCAATCTATTTGAACTTTTGCTCAAACATCACACAAACCTAATCTTTTAATTGAGGCTAATGAAAAAGCATTTCAGGGTGTGTCAGTATTTTGTTTTAAAAAATTCAGCCTGCGTAAACATCGAATTCTTGAAGTTGAGACATTAATTTATAAACACATCACAAAACGCAAAATAGTTAACAGAGAGATTATTTCAAATGTAGCGGAGAAGAAAATTTTCCTCTACGCTTTAAAAGCGCTGTAGGTTTTCCTAAAAAATAAAACATATTGAGATATTTTTCAATTTTGCTTCTGTTTTCAAACAGAGATAAGCGAAGTTTACGAGGATTTAAGAGAGCAATATGAAAATAAATTAAATTCACGATACAAAGAAAATGAAAAACAGAATTGAAATTAAAACTATACGGGCACGTGAAACGTTAGTGAGGAGAACTATACAAGCACGTAGAAAATTAACGAATTGTGCATAATTGACAGCAGTTGACTTGTCTTTGAAAAAAATTATCAAGCAAAAAAAATTCAGAAAAAAAACTACAAAAGATTGTATTAAGCGTCATCAATACTGGTAAAAAACACCATTTGACTTGTACACTCAAGCGGAGCGTAGTGCGACAGTACGATGCAATTTTTTTAAACATAAGTAGCAAAAATTGCTTTTTGGTGACCCATTTTCAACTTGACGGTTCTACTTTCGGGACACTTTGAGAAGAGCAGATGCAGCAAAGGCAATATAATAACATATTCTTCGATATTTGATCAAAATGCTTGTTAACCGAGAAAAAATTATTTGCTTCACATAGCAGTAATAATAATTAATATCCGATTAGAGAAAACTTTCGACCCAAGTTTTTTCGCGATTTTTGAAAAGCCCAATTTATTACAATTTGGGTGAAAAAGTCCCAATTTACTACTTGCAAAGTTAGTTTGATTCTTTTTAGTGTATCAGGCCAAATCAGTTCTCAAATTGAACCACATTTTTATAATCTAATCGACCATGGCAGCATGTTAGTAAATATTTGTCCAGACTGTTGAATCGAACTGGCAAAAAAATTCTCATCGGTCATGAAATGATAGATCGCAGTTCAAATTAGTAATCTGATTTCGTGCAACTCATCGAACTCAACTTGGTTGCAAAAATCGTAGAGGAGATCCATAATCTTATTTAAAACAAAAAGTTTTCATTAGTTTATTTTTCTTCTTGATCATTAACTTGGGCTCTCAAGAGAGCCAAATTACAAGCGTCACAAACGAAAAAAAAATTGTTTTAGATAGCACAAAATGAAGCATTTTTGTATCAAATCTGATTCTAAAATTTCTAATCTTTTCAATTTTGGGTTTGTTTGAGATAATAATTTAGGACGAAATATAAGATGATAATGTTAATTGTGGTGGTAATTTTTTATTTGCGAGAAATTAAGTCGTCAATGTAGGAAGTCGTCAAAGTAGGGAGTAGTTTGCTTGTTTTGGTTGATGCCAGAAATAATTGCAGCACTTATTTTTTTAAGATTTAATGACTGAAATTTTACATCATTAATTCTTTTGACTTCTCATAAAACCTGTTTTTTTTTTTTTAAATTGACACTGCAAGATTTTTTTCTGGTTTTCGGTATTCTTGTAATAAATCATCTTAATTTACATAAGCTCTGCTGTATAATTCTAGCTTCTTACATCCTTACTCGGTTGTTGTACAGGAAAAAGGGTCGATCAATACATCACAAACTTTAAGTCTGTAATCATTAATTGTCAAAGTGAAAACAAGATTTTGGCAATTCAAAAATTTGTTCCGGAACAATTTGCAGGATTAATAACTAAAATTTTGTACAAAAACAGATTTAAAAAAAGCACTTCATAATTGCTATCAAACTATTCAACGGAAAAATGAGAAAAAAAATGTTTGTTTGCAAAATTGAAGTTTTTCAATGTGAATTCTAACTTGATAGGATTGATTTCCAAGAAACTATTAAAAAATTGCTGAGCAATTTGACAAATTCATTTTACCGCACCCATAACTTTACAAAAAATGATCACAGGTAAAGTATTTCTTAAATGCTTAGGACAACAATATTTTTCAGATGATAGAATAAATTCCATAAAAAATTGTTAGTTAAAAAATTGCTATTTGAGTTAACCATCCCGATCATAAATATTGTGGCACTTCATTCGAAAGTAGGAAAAAATAATGAAACTGAGATTTAAGCACGAGAGCAATGTGATTTACAAAAGATCGAAATAAATGTTAGAAGCAGAACTTTATCTTTTCAGGTATACAGTGCTGATTTAAATTAACCGGACAAAACGCTTTAAACTTGAAATTTAAAACCCGTTTTTCTCAAATTGGGTTGAGTTTAGGTGAAAACTTATGAATACAAAACTTGCATAAAATTTTAGCAAAATTAATATGGTGTAATTTGTTTTGCGAAATTCGGGCCCAAAATTTTACCCCAAAAATGGGTCATTTTGGCTTTTCTTAGTTAACCAGAAATTACGCTAAAAATACCCAGTCGATCACAGACATAATTATATCAAAGGGAGCCTCTTACGTAGCCCAACAAACTTTAAAAAGGGTATAATCTCCAAAATGTTGTATAAATTAATTTATTTTTGTTTGATAGACAAAAAAGGTCGTTTTTACTATATAAAATACCAACTATTTATTTAAAAACAATTTTTAAACGGTTTGCAATTTTTTTTGGAGAGTATACCCTTCTTAAAGTTTGTTGGGCTACCTAAGGAGATCACTTTGATATAGTAATGGCTGTGATCGACTGGATATTTTTGGCGTAATTTTTGATTAACCAAGAAAAGCCAAAATGACCCATTTGTTGGGTAAATTTTTGGGCCCGAATTTCGCAAAACAAATTGCACCCTATTAATTCTGCTTAAATTCTAGCAAGTTTTGTCCTCTTAAGTTTTCACTTGAACTCAACCCAATTTGAGAAAAATGGGTTTTAAATTTCAAGTTTAACGCGTTTTGTCCGGTTAATTTAAATCAGCACTCTACAATCAAGACAGTTTGTTTAATACAAACTTTCAGTTTAACTGCGTAGAAATTTTTTCAACTTGGATTTAAAATTTTAACGTTTATTTTGACTAAGAGACGGAACTGAATGCGAACAAGATCAGACATATATGACCCATAAGTATGATGATAAATTAGACTGTGCAAACAAAATGTTATAGAAACCGCATCGGAAACTTTACTTTTCAAAAAGAGGCCTCGAGAAAACATTGCAGCCAGATTTATAAGGTCTAGACCTGCACTGAGTTTCCGTGAGTATTCATTAAAATATATGAGTTTCATTGTCAGTGTCTATTAAAATGAAAAATAATTTAAATTTGATGATTTAAAATGGATTTTTTTGCTTAAATTTTTTTTATTGACAATAAACGTTATATTAAAACAAAGCAATAAAACCCAATGGAAACCAATTGCAACCCAATTTTATATTTTTTATCACTTCACTCAGATGCGGGATCAGAACTTTTTTGCAACAATTTGTCTTGTACGTTGAAAAATCAAATGAAAAAAAAAACAATTTTAAGGGATTATACTATATAATTTCTCAAGTTTTTCAATGTGAATTCTAACTTGATAGGATTGATTTCCAAGAAACTATTAAAAAATTGCTGAGCAATTTGACAAATTCATATTACCGCACCCATAACTTTACAAAAAATGATCACAGGTAAAGTATTTTTTAAATGCTTAGGACAACAATATTTTTCAGATGATAGAATAAATTCCAAAAAAAATTGTTGGTTAAAAAATTGCTATTTGAGTTAACCATCCCGATCATAAATATTGTGGCACTTCATTCGAAAGTAGGAAAAAATAATGAAACTGAGATTTAAGCACGAGAGCAATGTGATTTACAAAAGATCGAAATAAATGTTAGAAGCAGAACTTTATCTTTTCAGGTATACAGTGCTGATTTAAATTAACCGGACAAAACGCGTTAAATTTGAAATTTAAAACCCGTTTTTCTCAAATTGGGTTGAATTTAGGTGAAAACTTATGAATACAAAAATTGCTTAAAATTTTAGCAAAAATAATATGGTGTAATTTGTTTTGCGAAATTCGGGCCCAAAATTTTACCCCAAAAATGGGTCATTTTGGCTTTTCTTACTTAACCAGAAATTACGCTAAAAATACCCAGTCGATCACAGACATAATTATATCAAAGGGAGCCTCTTACGTAGCCCAACAAACTTTAAAAAGGGTATAATCTCCAAAATGTTGTATAAATTAATTTATTTTTGTTTGATAGACAAAAAAGGTCGTTTTTACTATATAAAATACCAACTATTTATTTAAAAACAATTTTTAAACGGTTTGCAATTTTTTTTGGAGAGTATACCCTTCTTAAAGTTTGTTGGACTACCTAAGGAGATCACTTTGATATAGTTATGGCTGTGATCGACTGGATATTTTTGGCGTAATTTTTGATTAACCAAGAAAAGCCAAAATGACCCATTTTTGGGGTAAATTTTTGGGCCCGAATTTCGCAAAACAAATTGCACCATATTAATTCTGCTTAAATTCTAGGCAAGTTTTGACCTCTTAAGTTTTCACCTAAACTCAACCCAATTTGAGAAAAATGGGTTTTAAATTTCAAGTTTAACGAGTTTTGTCCGGTTAATTTAAATCAGCACTGTACAATCAAGACAGTTTGTTTAATACAAACTTTCAGTTTAACTGCGTAGAAATTTTTTCAACTTGGATTTAAAATTTTAACGTTTATTTTGACTAAGAGACGGAACTGAATGCGAACAAGATCAGACATATATGACCCATAAGTATGATGATAAATTAGACTGTGCAAACAAAATGTTATAGAAACCGCATCGGAAACTTTACTTTTCAAAAAGAGGCCTCGAGAAAACATTGCAGCCAGATTTATAAGGTCTAGACCTGCACTGAGTTTCCGTGAGTATTCATTAAAATATATGAGTTTCATTGTCAGTGTCTATTAAAATGAAAAATAATTTAAATTTGATGATTTAAAATGGATTTTTTTGCTTAAATTTTTTTTATTGACAATAAACGTTATATTAAAACGAAGCATTAAAACCCAATGTAAACCAATTGCAACCCAATTTTATATTTCTTATCACTTCACTCAGATGCGGGATCAGAACTTTTTTGCAACAATTTGTCTCGTACGTTGAAAAATCAAATGAAAAAAAAACAATTTTAAGGGATTATACTATATAATTTTAAATTCGAGAAAGTAATGGATTATGGGAGAATGGTTTATACTGACAATTTTTCTGGCCACGAAAAACCATTATCACTCTATTTTTCAAAATGTTGTTAAATTTGAGTACCCATGTTCTATTCAGCACGCTTTTGCTTATAAGCTTTCACAGGAAGATTTCTTTCTAAGCTTTTTCTTTCCTTCTCAAATATTCGACCCCCTCACCAACCTAAGGGTCTCCCTTTGGTATTATTTTATTAAATCTATTTTCGGCTAACCAACCCTAAAGTTTTTCTTAAGGCGTCTTTGGCGCCGCCAATATATATTAATTTTGAAGGGGAACGCGCGCAGAAAAAACGCAAATTTTTGGTGAAAGTTGTCCAAAAAATGTCCAAAAACGGCATTTTTGACCTGTTTTCTCAAAAATTTGTCTGCGGCGCAGAATATTTTGTCAAAATAGGGTCTTTAGTGTTCTGGGAGTGCTCGGAAAATCAATTGGGATTTAGTCGACCTTAAGAAAAGTCGACAAAATTACTGAAAGTTTTTTTGAAAATCCGCTCCCCCTCGAAAAAAAAATCCTAGATCCGCCCCTGTACGCTTTCATCTGATGTCGAATCAGAATTTTTGATAGCTATTCTCAAGCCAATCATTTAAGTTTTTTATCGGTATTCGTCGAGAGCTAAATCAAATATTTCATTAATGACAGCTTTCTATTGTCACTCTACTTTTGGACTATTAAATACTTTGCTGAGGGATGATTTGCAAAAAAAACTGGGGGATGATTTTTTGCAGGAGATGAATTCCAAAGAAATGCTTTATTATGATTTTTTAATTTAATCAATTGCTTCAAGCGAGCACACACTACTCCATAGACCTTAAAAGCCATTCGGAGCAATCAGGGCTTCGGCCTGATACAAGTGGTCTTGTTATATAATTAAGTACAGATGTATAACTCTAAGTCTTCTTGTTTTCGGGCATAAGTTTTGTAGACATACAAATTTTGACTTGAATAAACTCAAAGTTGGGAAATAAGAGGCAAGGAGAAAAAAAGACGCAACTTTAATCATTCCGGTATTTAGACGCAACTTTAATCATGCATTAGAAACTAGATGCCAAATTAAATATGCGTGACCCAAAAAACGTTTTTTTTCTCTGGTATTCAACGCGACTAATATTTTTCAGTTAAACGCGCTGTATCAATTTAAATGGTTGCATTTAAACTTCAAAATTTTAACGTCGAAAAATCATGGTTGCCATGATCTTGTTAAAGAAGACGGTTCAAAAATGTAGATACGGATTTAGTTTCTGGTGAGTTCTTTCTACAATGCAAAGATAAATACATTCAATTGCAACTGTAATTGTTCCGACTTACGATACAAAAGTAACGGAATATTTGTGCTCGGGGTGGGTTTTTTTTTCTTCAGACAATTTTCGACTTTTTAACTAGCCATTTTTGACGGAATATTTTTTATCATTCGAAAGGTATTGCTGCCTTGAGCTTAAACTTGAAAAAATATTTCACCTGTGATTGTTTTTCGTAAAGTTATGGGGGTTTAAATATTGCCATTTTGGCCAATTTGGGACAATTAACGCGCAATATATTTCGCGCTATTAACGCGTAAGCGGAGATTTAATCCGTCTTAGAAATCGTTCCAAATTGGTTGAAAGAAGCTTATTTGCCATAGTCGATATCTATCGTTTTGTACTTTATATGGCGTGTCGGGGGATGATTTTCATTAAAAAAAAATTTAAAATTTTAGAAAAAAATTTCAATTTATTTTATTACATTTAATTTTTTAAATGTTATTACTGCTCCATAAACCTTAAAAGGCAGTCGGAACATTCAGGGCTTCGCCCTGATACGAGCAGTCTTGTTATAATTTTAGGAAACTTTCAGTTCCTCTGCTCAAACCTCGCAGTCAGAAGCGCCCCAAATTGGAAAAAAATGTTTTTTAAAACAAATCGGCGGAAGTTTCAGTGATAGTTGAACAGCAACTGTCTATTATATTTCCAGCTCGCTCTCAAAGTCTACCGTTTGTATAATCGTCATCATAGCATATAGCTTTTGAATGCGTCTAAATTACTTGTTGTCTTATTTCCGGTTCGCCCTCTAAATCTATCATTTATATACTTGATATCAGTACTTCAGTAGAAAACGCCATCTGATTTTGCTCCTAAAATACTGTTACCGGTATGTTACATCAAATAAAGATAAGAGTCTTAGTAATTACTTCTTCGAAGGCTCTTATCTTCATAGAGAAACAATTTCAAGTTGAATTAAAATTTCAAAATTAAAAAAAAAAATTACATTAAGACTAACAGTTAACTTCTTATATGGAACAAGCCCACTCATGTAGCAACTTTGAATCTGTTGTAAGTGGCAAAAACTTGCTCTGCTGAAAGAAGAAAAGTGGCCATAATCTTGACCATAGACAAATAGTTGCCATTGTTTCTATTGGAAATTTTAACTATCATCAACCTTCCCCAAACCAACTCAATTTCAGTTCTTGATGAACAACCAGTGGACGTAAGCGTTGATTGTGAGTTAATGTAGCAATTCTTAGGTAGAATTTGTTTGTTGTCATCGGCAAACTGTCGCTCTGTCATAGTTATTAGTACATGGTAACCTTTCGACAAGACAAAAATGGCTCTGTCATAAAATATTTTATGCAAATAAGCATTTGCCGTTTTTTTGGCGACCATTTGATCCAAGTTTTCAAGAGAAAGAGGAAAGTTCATGTAGTTATAATAAATACTGACGTTTGTTTTGCATGATATTTTAATTATTTCTTCCGTCATGAATTTTTTCGGCGCCTCAATGAACCAAAAATATTCTGTAAATGCCGCGTGAAGAAGAGCCGCGGTTTTCGAATTGCATGGTTGAGATTGATTTGACCATCTTTTCGGTTTTTTAGAGCAGCTACAAATGTCGCTTGGCGAGTAGCTTGTGAAGTTTTCACCCGGTTTGTGAAAAAATGCACTGCTTCCGGCAGTGAGCATGAATAAACTGTCTTCGTATTCTCCATTTTCTGGTGTGACCAATTTTAGCACTGAGCTGGTTCGAGTAACCCGCTTAGCAAAGTAAAAAATGTGCATAAACACACCAAAAACTAGTAAACAGGAAAGACCAACGACCAGGAAAAGCCATTTACTTAGTTGCATTTTTGGTAGAAAATTAATGGAACAGCAAAACTTTCAATAGAAACTGTAAAATCTATCAAATAAAAGCATGATTAAAATTGAACAAGGTCTTCAAACGCTTCTATAAGTGCAACTTAATGGCAGAATCTAACTTATTCATGAAGTTTCCATCAGATCCAGAGCCGCTTCAGAACGAAGCCACTTGAAAAATTAAATCCAATGTAAACACAATTCTATGATGCGATGCAAGTAGCGGCGTTTGAAGTCCCTTTGAATATTTCGTTCACTTCTTTTATTTTTTAATAATTGATTCTCAGTTTTTTAGTTACCAGTTTTCAAAAGCATATTGGCTGAAAACATTCGAAAGACCAGGCAGCAATTAAAAGCTTAGAAAATTTAGAGTTCTAAATTTTGAAACTCAAAAATTATGACTTAAACTTCCAAATGGCTCAAAAGATTTGGAAACAGAAAAGTTCACAAATATCACTTGAGCCTTTTTTGTAGTTATTTGAATGTTTTTTGTCTTTATCGAAAAGGAAAATTGTTCTAACGGTAGAAATTTTGAGCAGAGAAACTTGTTGAACACTAGAAGTTTTTTGAAATTTCTTTTTCTTCTAAAATCATTTCTACAGCATAGGTCAGGTTGCATACTTGATTTACAAATGTGCATATTTGGGTACTAGTTTACTTTTTTGGTCCTTCAAAAATGGTGTGGTTTCTAATAAAAACTGAGGTACAGTATGTGGCTAATTCTCAGAGTAAGCATTTTTATTTCTGTATATTGCTGTCGAAAATTATACCTGCTGCAGACAGTTGCAGACAGTTTCCGCGTATACGTGTTTTATTAGGCAGCTGTTTTCTATCTTAAAAACACCATTATGCTGTTATCTATAACTAATATTTCAACTGAGGCATTTGGCGTCAAAAACATGTAGTAATATAGGGTGGAATTCCTCATGCGCGAAGGACCGAATGCGCGAAAATATAAATCAGCCAATCAGATTTCAGTAATCTAAAATTTGGAAAGAAAGAAAACATTTCCAGGGAATGGAGTATTGATATTGGCCGAATATAAAAACGGCAGAAATATGCAAAATTTTCAAGTTGTCCTTGACCGCCGCAAAATTGGGACAAATTTTACAATTCAAGGGTTTCGTAATGAAAGAAGCAAAATATGTCTTCATTTTAATTGAATTTAATTGAATGAAAACAGCTTCGTTTTAAAATTTGATTTTCGGCTAATTTTGTCCTGGGCCTTTGGAGTACAAGTTTTTTCGCTCATTTGGTCCTTCGCGCATGAGAATAGCCCCCGTAATATAGTTGAAACAGATAGAAATAGGAGTTGAGCCAACGCTGATCACTGCGGAATACATGAGGAAATAACCTTGACCAAACATTTTGCCCATTAAAAGCAAATGTTTTCTCTCAGACAAGAATACCCGCATCCAATTTCAAGCGTTATAAATCAATTATAATATGATTTTAGCACCAGTCTTACAAAAAATTGTGAAAAAATTGATTTTAATTAATTAATAATCGATTATAATCTCTTTTTTGAAATTAAATATAAAAAATTATAATACATTATAATCAATTACAATTGATTCTTTTTATCAAATTTTCTTGCAAAAAAAAAACAGATTATAATCGATTATAATTTATAATAATTTCACAAAAAATGTTGTCATTATAATGTATCATAAATCGTTTAAGCATCTAAAATTGGCGCTTATAATTCAAAATAATTTTGATAAAAGTACAATTATAATTGCAATATAATCGATTATTTTCTTTTTTTACTGAGTGCGAGGTAACTTAATTAGGTTTTCCAAAAAATCTTCTGGCACTCATACAAAGAAAATTTAAGTTATAAGTTGTGTAATCATCAAAGTTGTAAGTTTCATTTTAACAAAAAAATGACTGTGTAGCTATTGTCAATGTTCTTCTGAATTGATTCATTCAAGAGTAGAGTTGCTTGCACTGAAAAGAAATTTTTCGAAACCAAATTAAGGTTTTCACAAATTTTGTTTATCAATAATAAAAGATTTTATTTTTAATAACAAAAAATCTAAAGAATTTTACTCGTTGGGACAGATATTGGATATCAAATTTTTGTCAGCAGATTCATTTATTGGCTTCCTTCTGGCAAAAAAGAATAAGAGAGTCAAATTACAAGCGTCACAAACGAAAAAAAAATTGTTTTAGATAGCACAAAATGAAGCATTTTTGTATCAAATCTGATTCTAAAATTTCTAATCTTTCAATTTTGGGTTTGTTTGAGATAATAATTTAGGACGAAATATGAAATGATAATGTTAATTGTGGTGGTAATTTTTTATTTGCGAGAAATTAAGTCGTCAATGTAGGAAGTCGTCAATGTAGGGAGTAGTTTGTTTGTTTTGGTTGATGCCAGAAATAATTGCAGCACTTATTTTTTTTTAGATTTAATGACTGAAATTTTACATCATTAATTCTTTTGACTTCTCATAAAACCTGTTTTTTTTTTTAAAAAAAATTGACACTGCACGATTTTTTTCTGGTTTTCGGTATTCTTGTAATAAATCATCTTAATTTACATAAGCTCTGCTGTATAATTCTAGCTTCTTACATCCTTACTCGGTTGTTGTACAGGAAAAAGGGTCGATCAATACATCACAAACTTTAAGTCTGTAATCATTAATTGTCAAAGTGAAAACAAAATTTTGGCAATTCAAAAATTTGTTCCGGAACAATTTGCAGGATTAATAACTAAAATTTTGTATAAAAACAGATTTAAAAAAAGCACTTCATAATTGCTATCAAACTATTCAACGAAAAAATGAGAAAAAAAAAGTTTGTTTGCAAAATTGAAGTTTTTCAATGTGAATTCTAACTTGATATGATTGATTTCCAAGAAACTATTAAAAAATTGCTGCGCAATTTGACAAATTCATATTACCGCACCCATAACTTTACAAAAAATGATCACAGGTAAAGTATTTTTTAAATGCTTAGGACAACAATATTTTTCAGATGATAGAATAAATTCCATAAAAAATTGTTAGTTAAAAAATTGCTATTTGAGTTAACCATCCCGATCATAAATATTGTGGCACTTCATTCGAAAGTAGGAAAAAATAATGAAACTGAGATTTAAGCACGAGAGCAATGTGATTTACAAAAGATCGAAATAAATGTTAGAAGCAGAACTTTATCTTTACAGTGCTGATTTAAATTAACCGGACAAAACGCGTTAAACTTGAAATTTAAAACCCGTTTTTCTCAAATTGGGTTGAGTTTAGGTGAAAACTTATGAATACAAAACTTGCTTAAAATTTTAGCAAAAATAATATGGTGTAATTTGTTTTGCGAAATTCGGGCCCAAAATTTTACCCCAAAAATGGGTCATTTTGGCTTTTCTTAGTTAACCAGAAATTAGGCTAAAAATACTCAGTCGATCACAGTAATAATTATATCAAAGGGAGCCTCTTACATAGCCCAACAAACTTTTAAAAGGGTATAATCTCCAAAATGTTGTATAAATTAATTTATTTTTGTTTGATAGACAAAAAAGGTCGTTTTTACTATATAAAATACCAACTATTTATTTAAAAACAATTTTTAAAGGGTTTGCAATTTTTTTTGGAGAGTATACCCTTCTTAAAGTTTGTTGGGCTACCTAAGGAGATCACTTTGATATAGTTATGGCTGTGATCGACTGGATATTTTTGGCGTAATTTTTGATTAACCAAGAAAAGCCAAAATGACCCATTTTTGGGGTAAATTTTTGGGCCCGAATTTCGCAAAATTAAATTGCACCATATTAATTCTGCTTAAATTCTAGGCAAGTTTTGTCCTCTTCAGTTTTCACCTAAACTCAACCCAATTTGAGAAAAATGGGTTTTAAATTTCAAGTTTAACGCGTTTTGTCCGGTTAATTTAAATCAGCACTGTACAATCAAGACAGTTTGTTTAATACAAACTTTCAGTTTAACTGCGTAGAAATTTTTTCAACTTGGATTTAAAATTTTAACGTTTATTTTGACTAAGAGACGGAACTGAATGCGAACAAGATCAGACATATATGACCCATAAGTATGATGATAAATTAGACTGTGCAAACAAAATGTTATAGAAACCGCATCGGAAACTTTACTTTTCAAAAAGAGGCCTCGAGAAAACATTGCAGCCAGATTTATAAGGTCTAGACCTGCACTGAGTTTCCGTGAGTATTCATTAAAATATATGAGTTTCATTGTCAGTGTCTATTAAAATGAAAAATAATTTAAATTTGATGATTTAAAATGGATTTTTTTCCTTAAATTTTTTTTATTGACAATAAACGTTATATTAAAACGAAGCATTAAAACCCAATGTAAGCCAATTGCAACCCAATTTTATATTTCTTATCACTTCACTCAGATGCGGGATCAGAACTTTTTTGCAACAATTTGTCTCGTACGTTGAAAAATCAAATGAAAAAAAAACAATTTTAAGGGATTATACTATATAATTTTAAATTCGAGAAAGTAATGGATTATGGGAGAATGGTTTATACTGACAATTTTTCTGGCCACGAAAAACCATTATCACTCTATTTTTCAAAATGTTGTTAAATTTGAGTACCCATGTTCTATTCAGCACGCTTTTGCTTATAAGCTTTCACAGGAAGATTTCTTTCTAAGCTTTTTCTTTCCTTCTCAAATATTCGACCCCCTCACCAACCTAAGGGTCTCCCTTTGGTATTATTTTATTAAATCTATTTTCGGCTAACCAACCCTAAAGTTTTTCTTAAGGCGTCTTTGGCGCCGCCAATATATATTAATTTTGAAGGGGAACGCGCGCAGAAAAAACGCAAATTTTTGGTGAAAGTTGTCCAAAAAGTGTCCAAAAACGGCATTTTTGACCTGTTTTCTCAAAAATTTGTCTGCGGCGCAGAATATTTTGTCAAAATAGGGTCTTTAGTGTTCTGGGAGTGCTCGGAAAATCAATTGGGATTTAGTCGACCTTAAGAAAAGTCGACAAAATTACTGAAAGTTTTTTTGAAAATCCGCTCCCCCTCGAAAAAAAAATCCTAGATCCGCCCCTGTACGCTTTCATCTGATGTCGAATCAGAATTTTTGATAGCTATTCTCAAGCCAATCATTTAAGTTTTTTATCGGTATTCGTCGAGAGCTAAATCAAATATTTCATTAATGACAGCTTTCTATTGTCACTCTACTTTTGGACTATTAAATACTTTGCTGAGGGATGATTTGCAAAAAAAACTGGGGGATGATTTTTTGCAGGAGATGAATTCCAAAGAAATGCTTTATTATGATTTTTTAATTTAATCAATTGCTTCAAGCGAGCACACACTACTCCATAGACCTTAAAAGCCATTCGGAGCAATCAGGGCTTCGGCCTGATACAAGTGGTATTGTTATATAATTAGGTACAGATGTATAACTCTAAGTCTTCTTGTTTTCGGGCATAAGTTTTGTAGACATACAAATTTTGACTTGAATAAACTCAAAGTTGGGAAATAAGAGGCAAACAGAAAAAAAAGACGCAACTTTAATCATTCCGGTATTTAGACGCAACTTTAATCATGCATTAGAAACTAGATGCCAATTTAAATATGCGTGACCCAAAAAACGTTTTTTTTTTCTCTGGTATTCAACGCGACTAATATTTTTCAGTTAAACGCGCTGTATCAATTTAAATGGTTGCATTTAAACTTCAAAATTTTAACGTCGAAAAATCATGGTTGCCATGATCTTGTTAAAGAAGACGGTTCAAAAATGTAGATACGGATTTAGTTTCTGGTGAGTTTTTTCTACAATGCAAAGATAACTACATTCAATTGCAACTGTAATTGTTCCGACTTACGATACAAAAGTAACGGAATATTTGTGCTCGGGGTGGGTTTTTTTTTCTTCAGACAATTTTCGACTTTTTAACTAGCCATTTTTGACGGAATATTTTTTATCATTCGAAAGGTATTGTTGTCTTGAGCTTAAATTTGTAAAAATATTTCACCTGTGATCGTTTTTCGTAAAGTTATGGGGGTTTAAATATTGCCATTTTGGCCAATTTGGGACAATTAACGCGCAATTTATTTCGCGCTATTAACGCGTAAGCGGAGATTTAATCTGTCTTAGAAATCGTTCCAAATTGGTTGAAAGAAGCTTATTTGCCATAGTCGATATCTATCGTTTTGTACTTTATATGGCGTGTCGGGGGATGATTTTCATTAAAAAAAAATTTAAAATTTTAGAAAAAAATTTCAATTTATTTTATTACATTTAATTTTTTAAATGTTATTACTGCTCCATAAACCTTAAAAGGCAGTCGGAACATTCAGGGCTTCGCCCTGATACGAGCAGTCTTGTTATAATTTTAGGAAACTTTCAGTTCCTCTGCTCAAACCTCGCAGTCAGAAGCGCCCCAAATTGGAAAAAAATGTTTTTTAAAACAAATCGGCGGAAGTTTCAGTGATAGTTGAACAGCAACTGTCTATTATATTTCCAGCTCGCTCTCAAAGTCTACCGTTTGTATAATCGTCATCATAGCATATAGCTTTTGAATGCGTCTAAATTACTTGTTGTCTTATTTCCGGTTCGCCCTCTAAATCTATCATTTATATACTTGATATCAGTACTTCAGTAGAAAACGCCATCTGATTTTGCTCCTAAAATACTGTTACCGGTATGTTACATCAAATAAAGATAAGAGTCTTAGTAATTACTTCTTCGAAGGCTCTTATCTTCATAGAGAAACAATTTCAAGTTGAATTAAAATTTCAAAATTAAAAAAAAAACATACATTAAGACTAACAGTTAACTTCTTATATGGAACAAGCTCACTCATGTAACAACTTTGAATCTGTTGTAAGTGGTAAAAACTCGCTCTGCTGAAAGAAAAAAAGTTGCCATAATCTTGACCATAGACAAATAGTTGCCATTGTTTCTATTGGAAATTTTAACTATCATCAACCTTCCCCAAACCAACTCAATTTCAGTTCTTGATGAACAACCAGTGGACGTAAGCGTTGATTGTGAGTTAATGTAGCGATTCTTAGGTAGAATTTGTTTGTTGTCATCGGCAAACTGTCGCTCTGTCATAGTTATTAGTACATAGTAACCTTTCGACAAGACAAAAATGGCTCTGTCATAAAATATTTTATGCAAATAAGCATTTGCCGTCTTTTTGGCGACCATTTGATCCAAGTTTTCAAGAGAAAGAGGAAAGTGCATGTAGTTATAATAAATACTGACGTTTGTTTTGCATGATATTTTAATTATTTCTTCCGTCATGAACTTTTTCGGCGCCTCAATGAACCAAAAATATTCTGTATATGCCGCGTGAAGAAGAGCCGCAGTTTTCGAATTGCATGGTTGAGATTGATTTGACCATCTTTTCGGTTTTTTAGAGCAGCTACAAAAGTCGCTTGGCGAGTAGCTTGTGAAGTTTTCACCCGGTTTGTGAAAAAATGCACTGCTTCCGACTGTGAGCATGAATAAACTGTCTTCGTATTCTCCATTTTCTGGTGTGACCAATTTTAGCACTGAGCTGGTTCGAGTAACCCGCTTAGCAAAGTAAAAAATGTCCATAAATACACCAAAAACTAGTAAACAGGAAAGGCCAAAGACCAGCAAAAGCCATTTACTAAGTTGCATTTTTGGTAGAAAATTAATGGAAACAGCAAAACTTTCAATAGAAACTGTAAAATCTATCAAATAAAAGCATGATTAAAATTGAATAAGGTCTTCAAACGCTTCTATACGTGCAACTTAATGGCAGAATCTAACTTATTCATGAAGTTTCCATCAGATTCAGAGCCGCTTCAGAACGAAGCCGCTTGAAAAATCAAATCCAATGTAAACACAATTCTGGGATGCGATGCAAGTAGCGGCGTTTGAAGTCCCTTTGAATATTTCGTTCACTTCTTTTATTTTTTAATAATTGATTCTCAGTTTTGTAGTTACCAGTTTTCAAAAGCATATTGGCTGAAAACATTCGAAAGACCAGGCAGCAATTAAAAGCTTAGAAAATTTAGAGTTCTAAATTTTGAAACTCAAAAATTATGACTTAAACTTTCAAATGGCTCGAAAGATTTGGAAACAGAAAAATATTACTTGAGCCTTTTTTGTAGTTAATTGAAATTTTTTTTTTGTTTATGGAAAAGGAAAAATGTTCTAACGGTAGAAATTTTGAGCAGAGAAACTTGTTGAACACTAGAAGTTTTTTGAAATTTTTTTTTCTAAAATCAGTTCTACAGCATAGGTCAGGTTGCATACTTGATTTACAAATGTGCATATTTGGGTACTAGTTTACTTGTTTGGTCCCTCAAAAATGGTGTGGTTTCTAATAAAAACTAAGGTACAATAACTGGCTAATTCTAAGAGTAAGCTTTTTTTTCTGTATATTGCTGTCGAAAATTATTTCTGCTGCAGACAGTTGCAGACAGTTTCCACGTATACGTGTTTAATTAGGCAGCTGTTTTCCCGCACCGAGCGCCCATGGATCATAGTCGATTATATTGTCATAATATTGTCAGCATCTATAAAATGACAAAATAATCGATTATAATCCATTAAAAATGGATTATAATCCTAATATTTTTTATCCCAATAAAATTCATTATAATCGATTATAATCGATTATAATGGATTTTTTCGAGGGGTTATTCATGAATTTTACAATTTTGTTCGAAATTATTTTATTTCCTGTTTAGTGTAGTTGCTACGTGTTGTTTCACAAAATGTTACATTTCAGAAAAAAAATTATATATTTTTTGTCTCTACTTTTTCTAATTCATCGCAGTTTAACACTTCATTTTACAGTTTTTTTTACCACAACCCTCCTCCCCCCACCCCCAATTTACCAACCAATCCCCCCCCCCAGTTT
The DNA here is from genome assembly GCF_963678635.1 of Symsagittifera roscoffensis. NCBI lineage: Eukaryota > Metazoa > Xenacoelomorpha > Acoela > Convolutidae > Symsagittifera > Symsagittifera roscoffensis. The sequence continues at coordinate 16,641,077 of NC_087064.1, forward strand.
ACCAAAACCCCCCCCCCCCCCCCCAGTTTACCAAACCCCCCGCCCCCCTCCAGTTTACCCCTCCCCTCCAGCCAGTTAAGCCCCCAGTATACTACAACCCACCAGTTTACTAGTCCTCCACCCCCAGTTTACCCCCTCCCACCATTTACCCCCCCCCCCCCCACCCTCCAGTTTACCCTGCCCCTTTAGATGGGGGGGGGTGGTAAAAAACTTCACGGGGCGAGGGGATGACCAGTTTAACCCCCCCCCCCCCGTTTTACTTCCCCATCCCCCAGTTTATACACCCCAGTTTACACCCCTCCCCCCAGTTTACCATGCTCCTTTAGTTAGGGAGGGGGGTGGGTAAAAAGCTTGAGGGGGCGAGGGGACGAAGTTGAGACATGGCATTTAGTAAAAGACAGGGCATAAATTCTGCAAACTTTTCGCAAAATTTGCAAAATTTTGCAAAATTAATCGATCGAAATTAGTTCTAAAAATGAAATGGATTATAATCAATTATAATGGATTATAATGGATTTTCATTTCAAAATAATTGATTATAATGGATTATCTTGGCAAAAATAGTCGATTTCAGTGACAAAAATAATGGATTATAATCGATTATAATGGATTATAATGGATTATTTTTGTTCAAAAATAATCGATTATAATGGCTATATAATCGATTTACCAAATTGGGAAAACCAGTAATGGATTATAATCAATTATTTTTGTCTCGGGAATCCATTATAATCGATTAGAATCCATGGGCGCTCGGTGCGGGTTCTATCTTAGAAACACCATTATGCTGTTATCTATAACTAATATTTCAACTGAGGCATTTGGTGTCAAAAACATGTAGTAATATAGGGTGTAATGCCTTATGCGCGAAGGACCGAATGCGCGAAAATATAAATCAGCCAATCAGATTTCAATAATCTAAAATTTGGAAAGAAAGAAAACATTTCCAGGGACTGGAGTATTGATATTGGCCGAATATAAAACGACAGAAATATGCAAAATTTTCAAATTGTCCTTGACCGCCGCAAAAATGGGACGAATTTTACATTTCAAGGGTTTCGTAATGAAAGAAGCAAAATATGTCTTCATTTTAATTGAGTTTAATTGATTGGCAATTATTTCGTTTTAAAAACTGATTTTCGGCTAATTTTGTCTTGGGCCTTTGGAGTACGAGTTTTTTCGCTCAATCGGTCCTTCACGTATGAGAATAGCCCCCATAATATAGTTGAAACAGATAGAAGTAGTAGTTGAACCAACGCTGATCACAGCGGAAAACATGAGGAAATAACCTTGACCAAACATTTTGCCCATTAAAAGCAAATGTTTTCTCCCAGACAAGAATACCCGCACCCAATTTCAAGCGTTATAAATCAATTATAATATGATTTTAGCTTCAGTCCTACAAAAATTAAGAAAAAATTGATTTTAATTAATTAAAAATCGATTATAATCTTTTTTTTGAAATTAAATATAAAAAATTATAATACATTATAATCAATTACAATTGATTCTTTTTATCAAAATTTCTGATACATTTATTTTGCAGAAAAACAGATTATAATCGATTATAATCTTTAATAATTTCACGAAAAATGTTGTCATTATAATGTATCATAACACGTTTAAGCATCTAAAATTGGCGCTTATAATTAAAAATAATTTTGAAAAAAGTACAAATATAATTGCAATATAATCGATTATTTTCTTTTTTACTGAGTGCGGGTAATTTAATTAGGTTTTCCGAAAACTCTTCTGGCACTCATACAAAGAAAATTTAAGTTAGGAGTTGTGTAATTATCAAAATTTTAAGTTTCATTTTAACAAAAGAAAACAGACTGTGTAGCTATTGTCAATGTTCTTTTGAGTTGCTTCATTCAAGAGTAGAGTAGCTTGTACTGAAGAGAAATTTTTCGAAACCAAATTAAGGTTTTCACAAATTTTGTTTATCTTTAATAAAAAGATTTTATTCCTAATAACAAAAAAAATCTAAAGAAGTTTACTCAGGCAGTTGGGACAGATATTAGATATCATATTTTTGTCAGCAGATTCATTGATTGGCTTTGCTTTGGCAAAATTGAATAATGCTGGAAAAATCCTTCTGTTAAAATTATTAAAAGTTTTAAAATGTGCTGACAGCACACTGGCCAAAGGTTTCAAAACTGTGTTGTTAAATGCATCAACAATTTCTAAGCCTGAGTATTTAAATTAATTTCTGAGTAATTAAAATTCGATGATTCGTATTGGAAAAATCAAAAAAATCATTCATCCTTGTTCTCTGAAATTAAGTGGCAAATTTCGCGAATAATTGAAGTGCAAAAAGTTTGAGATGCAAGTGCCACTAAAATTACAAGGAAAACGGGTTGCTGGGCAAGTAGCAGTGTTCCGACCATACTATAGTAAATTAAACAAAAAAGGCATTTCCATGTTCTTTTCGAGTTAGTGTTATTGCTACTGCGACGATGAAATCTGATGAAAAGCTAGAAATTAGGCCTTTTTGACAGAAATTAGGCCTAAAGTAAACAAATTGTGGAACGGTTTTAGTCGAAAAAAGCGAAGAAAAAATAAAAAAAGTCCATTTTCTTGCAATTTTTTAAAATTTTTAATTTGAATAAAAAACTCCGAAGAAGGCAAAAAACTTCAAAGCGTAATAACGCAGGAGCCAAATTAAATCTTTATGGTGCATTTTTCTAAACTAAACCTTCTAAATTAAATTACAGAAAAATTTAATATCAAAGCATATAACATCTCGTAAATCTTTGCATATTCATCAAAATTCACACTGTTATCTCTATATTTGAAAAAGTATATGCATATCGCATAATCTCATCTATTTGTTTATATTTCCACATGAATTGATTTTACAAAAAATTTTGATTCCACGAAAATTTTATTCCACGAAAAATGATTCACGAAAATTTTAAGAGTAGACAAGGCAAGAGAAAGCTAAAAATGTATATATTTAATGATGAATTTAGCATAACTTTTGCATAAACTTTCTGAACAGAATTTTATTTTTTTGTCTGTGTTTTCAGAATTCGGATCCTAAAAAACTGATATCAGTCTTTTTGGAGAAAAAATGCTTTTCAATGTATGAACAGCGTATGACAAGCTTTTTTTCGCAAATGCAAATATCCGCAAATGAATAAATATTTGATCGTAAACTCACTTCGATCCCCAAACAAACATTTTACGGAAAAAAAAATTGGCACGCGAAATCTTTTTTTTGTAACAAAGTCTAGGCTGAACCTGGACCAGAAGGAGTTTTTTGTATAGCCACTAGGTGTGTTTTTGGTTCTTATATGTTAAAGACCAACCCACATCTGAAAAGCTTAAGTCACTACTTCCAACATTTAATCTTTTCATGCTTGACGTTTTCTAGCCCTAGAAAAAAATGTTTTTTTTTTATAAGTAATTCTGTGTAAGAAAAGATATCTTTAATTAAAATGACAAATCGCCAAATGCAGTTTGCTTATTATGTTCTTGTCTATGATTTTTTTTGTATGAGAAACCATTGGTTGTTGTGTTTTTCGACAATGCACATATTTTTAAAGCGATACTCGAATTATTTTTAGATTTCAATTATGGAAAAATTCTAGTCATACACCTTTCACGTATGAAATTTTTCTTACGATACAAAGTTCCTGAATAAAAAAACTAATTATAGGTTGCATTCATGTTTTTGTGCGTATGAACTTGTATCAAATTGCACGATACGATTTTTTTCGTTAATGAAAATTGTATGATCAGAAGTTTTGGCTAACACGATAGCTTAATCCAGTATTAGTCCTTTTTTGTACTATTTTGAGATATTCATTTTCAGCTGAAATGGACCCTAAAATTTTGCTAAGTGCGCCTTTGGCGCCAACATTCACCAAATTTGAGGGGAAGGTCGCGCCGAAGAAAACCCAATTATTTTCCAAAAAGAGGCTAAAAACAATTTTTTTGTCCTATTTTTTCAAATTTTTGCTTGCGGCACAGAAAGTTTGCCCAATACAGGATTTTTTTACTGCTTTGGGAGAGCTCGAAAAATCAATTTAGTCAACTTAAAAAAACTTCGAAAAAATTTTCGAAAAATTTTTGAGGATCCGCCCCCCCCCCCCCCCCCCCTCGGGAAAATACTAGATCCGCCCCTGACTTAGAAGATAGTAGGTTCACCAATGATGCAATAGCGAACTGATTTTACTTGCCACTCGAAAAAAGTTTTCAAAAGCTTTCATCGCAGTTCGAACTCAACAGGGTTCAACATGATTTATCACTCGACCCATCTGACACTTATTTACGGTGCCGGACTTTGCGTGAATAAAAAATCGAATACAAAGATCCTGCCCACCTTCAAATTGGGTGAAAACCTAATTTTAAGTCGACAAATGCTTTATTCGGAGCACAACGCTATGAGTGCTTTAATATTTGCCTCAGAAGTGCGTTAAGTATTCCAAAGTTACAATGAACTGTTGCTGATTGTTCGAACTGAAAAAAAAACATTTATACCTATTTTATATTCATTGCATTGTTTGACCATTAAAAGTATAGTTATATACATTCATGATTTGAAGTATATGAGCGGTTCTTTTCTGTTTTAAATAAAGCTCGAACGTCATTAAACTTTTTGTTAAGCCGACAAATTTATCGTACTGTAGCTTGTGTGAGACATTTCAATGTTGCGAGAGTCAATTAATTTGTACTGTGCTTCTTTATTCAACTTCTAGGAATAAATTTCCACTGATTTCTGATTTTTTTCCTGCTATATTTTCCTCCTCAATCTGAAAAAAAACAATCAACTTTAAAATTTGACGTCAATGTTGATACATAAATCATAAATTATCTTGAATTAAAGTTCGATTTTAAATATTTCCACTGACGGGCGTTTTACCCAGTGACTAAGTCTCTTCGGTCATAATTTTGAACTGCAAACATACCCTTTACATTTATCATTCAAAACAAAGTCTCCGATAATTAAGATTAGACTTATTTGAAACCAATAGTTCAAACTCCCATTCAAACTTCATAAATTGAAACTCATTACCCCATATCAGCGATTACCAATTTCATTGAGTATGAATTGCAGAAACATTTACAGGTTTGGTTGAACTTAAGCTTGCAATTTGGAGCTAAAGTTTTCGTCTTTACAAGGTTTGATAAGTTTTGACATTTTTGTCTAAAATGGAGAATATATCTTCAAATCCTTACGTGGAAGGTGGACTTTTATATGTGGAGTCTTCTCTGAAAGTTGTGGAAGACAAATTATCGAGTTACGAGAGATGGCAAGTTGCCGTGGCTACGTGTTTGATGTCAGTTCTGGTCACCTACATTTACTGCTGGATCACTCAGTTCATAAGAGAGGGTTACGAAGGTAAGTGTCTAACAACTGTGAATTTAGCAACACGAAAAAGCCGTATTTTTGCCAAAGATAAGCCTAAAACTGCTGGTTTTCCTGCCAAAAATCCTTATGAAAAAAAGGTTCTTTCTGACAGCTGACAGCAGTTAAATAGTTAAATGGAATCCCGAATTGAGACTCGCATATCTCGATGAGAGAGGCGGATATTCCGAGCGCTCCCAGAACAATGACCCTATTTTCACAAAATTTTTGCACCCTAGGCAAATTTTTGAGAAAAAAAAAACTGGTCGAAAACGGGTCAAAAAGTTTGCCCAAAGTTTGCGTTTTTTCGGCGAGCGCTCCCCTTCACAATTAGACTATATTAGCGCCAAAGGCTCCTTCTGAGAAATTTTAGGCTCGGTCGGCCAAAAATTAATGTCACAAAATAAAACAAATTTTTCATCTAACAGTAATGAATAATTATATATAATAATGGACAAAATAATAGTTTTAGTTTTAATTGGTAAATAACTTACTTTTAGGGGTATTTTTGAGCTTAAGCTGAAAACTTGCGACTGATTTTTGTATCAGTCTTGAGCGGTTAAAATCATGTTTTCACTCTTTGCAAGATTTAAGCTTTATATATCAAAATCGTGGCTTTTTCGTTGTAAAAACGCCACTCTCTTTCATCTTCAGTAAAGCTTTATGGGCGGGAAAAGTTTGCCATGAAAACGAGCAGTTGGTTGGTTAATTTAGTTAAAATAGAACAAGCGTTTTGTAAGTATGAGAATTCTCTCAATCAGGGGCGGTTCTAGGATTTTGTCGAGAGGGGGGATTTTTCGAGCGCTCTCAGAACACTATAAAGGCCTATTTCGAAAAAATTTTCTGCGACGCTGACAAATTTTGAACAGTTTTTGGACAATTTTGACCAAAAAAATTGCGTTTTTTCAGCGCGCTCTCCCATTCAAAATTAGTATATTTTAGCGCCAAAGGAGCCTTTAAAAAATTTAAGGGTTGGTCGGCCAAAAATGGATTTCATGAAAAAAAAACCAAATATGGGAGCATACAATCAAGCACACAATTTTATATTTTGAGTAAGTGAAACATGAGAATAACTGCTCATGACTGAATAGAAAGATATTTGTAACTTACAAGTCAGCAGGATCCAAAAAAAACCTGGAAGCTAATAATTATATCTATGAAAGATGCAAAGTTCCAATCGCTTTTGCCCTTCAGCAGCCCTAACACCTCCAAAAATCATTTTTTTAAGTTATTCTTCAAACAATAATAGCTTTCTGAACATTCAGGGCAGTTGTTCGGCATCCCGACTTACTAGTGTATCAAAAACTAAGTCCATAAGCATTTGTTTTAGTTTCGTCCGTTCGAGTGACAAAATGGATGTTCAAAACACTCAGAAGTCTTCCTATCGTCAAAGGAAAGGTGAGTTTTTTTCGAAGCACACCACTTATTTTTATTGTTCTTATTTTGTATGAAGTTTAAGTTTTTAAGCTTCAATTTTATTTGCATTGTACCAGTTTGAAGCAATTCCGACAGTAGAGAAAAATTATTTGAAAAACAAATTTGTTCAGTCTGAATTTCTTTGACCTCTAGGTGAAGGAGAAGATAGAAGAAGTGAGACATGACATCAACACGACCTCCTTCCGACTGAAGACAGACATGGTGTACATGACTGAACTACCCAAGGGGGGCATGACTGTTGACCAGGTCATGGACAAACTCAAACACTACAACACACTTGGTACTCATTCAGAGAGTTCCTAGATCCAAAAAATTTAATACAAATGAGAAGTATGGTACAATCTCCCTATTGCAATCTATACATCGCCCATCTATAGTGCGAAGATTAAGTTTAAAGTTTAGAGGATGTCCTCACTTCATATTTAGGGTATGTCCTCAAGGAGGATATAGAGTAAATTCAAAGACTCATTACTCATGTTGTCGACATTTTTTATACCAACCAAATTAAATTTCCGGTAATTTCCTTAAAAAACTATTTTTCCGAATTTTTCTGTTAACTTTTGAAAAAAAATATGTGCTGCAATGTCCCTTTTGGGCACTTTTTAGAAGGTTTTGAGCAAAAAAATTGCGTTCGCTTTTCCCTCCGAACTAGTATATATTGGCAGCAAAGACTCTTTGACAAATATTTTAGGGCCGGGCGATGTCATTAAAAAGTACTAAAAGGCTTTTAATATCTTTTTTTTCGAAAAAATATAAGTTTCATTAATAGCTTTTTCGCTTTCAGACGAGCACGTGGACAAGAAGCTGTCGGGCCAAGTGTATCAAAACAACGAGGAAATAGTCGACCTCACTGCTAAGGTAAAGCAGTCATTGCTAATACTTCTGCAATCTCAGGTGTTTTTCTTTCTTTATCATCGACTCTTCCACTCTCATTCCACGATGCTCAAAGTTTGCAAAATTACAGAAAATTGTCAAAATCTGATCCAAAAATTTTCAAAATTTTTAATATCAGGTAAGAAGTTCAACTGATCCCATTAGATAGCTTAAATCATATTGACTTTTGTAGAGTTACTGATTCGAGGAATCTTGAAAAAAAAACGTTCTCATGACCTTGAAAAAATTGAGTAATATGTTGCAATGAATGGTCATAGTGAAATAAAGAAGCAAACAGCGATAGGAATTTTATAATTTCAAAATTTGGTGGATCCTTCCTCCCACCTCGAGCAAGAGCAGCAATTTTATGGTGTAACGCTTAAGTTTATAAGGTTAAGTATGAAGACCAAAAAGGATAAAGATTGGATTGTGAACCGCAAACCAGTTTTCATAACAATTGGACCATGTGAACAAACATTTTACTTGTAAAAACTTGCCGGAGGTTTGAAAAGAAATCAGCCGTAAAATTTTGTTTTTGGGCAATCATAAACTGCCTCAAACCTTCCTATGAAAATTTTGCAATTCTTCAGGTGTTCCGACTGCATGGCTACACGAATCCCTTGCACGCTGATGTGTTCCAGGACATCAGGAAGATAGAGGCGGAGACTGCCAAATTCGTCTGCAGTATGTTCCATGGAGACGAAGAGAGCCACGGAGTGGTATGTTAACCTGACGGGCTAAGCTCGAAGGCGAAAATAAAATTTGATTCTTCTCCGAATTTCATCAAATAGCAAACCTTCGCCTAACAGAAATTCGCAAAAATCGCTTTGTATGGTTATGCTTTCACAATATTTGCAACCATTTTAAGATAGTCAATAAATGTAGTGAGACTCTTATATAGGTCATGATGTTTTTTTTTGCAAAAAACTGAAAAAATTTTTACGCCCAGTTTTGATTTTTCGTGATTTAATTTCTTTTTACTGTCAACTCGTTTTATTTGTTAAAAAGAAGGCACATTCCACTGACGAACAGCAAAAAACTGAAGGTCACAAAAAACCTGATCGAATTTTAATTTCGAAACTGAACTTTAGATTGAAGGGTTCCTAGATGAAAAGAAAAACTCTACCAATTCATCCAGTTTTCTCAAATTGAATTGGTACATCCAAAAAAGGGTTAATCATACAAAAAATATATTAAGTTCAGCGAAGTTTGAAGCGTAAGTTTTTTTGTAAAATTTAAAAGTTTCAAAATCAAGACACGTTTTTTTCTGTTCCCTTGCGTTCAATGACTCTTTTCCAATTGTCTGTTGGCTATGTTTATATACGTGGGGTTCCTAAGTTCGATGATGACTCCTCGTCAATCAAGTCAAAGTCATGATTGTTCAGACTGCCTCTCAACCGGTATCTTATAATTGCTGATGAAAAAAGTATTCAAAATTTTTGGACAATATCAATATCAACTGTGAAAATTTTAGTAGTACGAAAATAAAATTACCAATTAGCTTGCTTTTAATTTGAAACCTTTTTAATACGCTTAAGCAATATAATAAAAATCTTCACAGAGCGCATAAAAAGTCAAGATCATCCCAAGAATTGGTCCAGAGAAAAAATAATTGGATGAAAAAATCTTCTTACAATTTGAACTCAAAGGATATTTTTAATTGGCTATGAGTTTTTTCGGTAAAACTATTATTTCGATTGCCAAAACTTGACTAAATAAAAAACCTAGCAAAATCGGAACAAAAATTGAATTTTAACGTGGCAATTTAATTAAATGTTGTATTTATTCCGACAATATTAATTTGCGCAATTTAAAGCTTTTCACACAGAGACTAGGTAGAAATTTAAACCATTAGCAAAACAAAAACTGGTCTAGAGAAGAACAATTAAATTTTTCTTTACAATTTGAACTCAGGGAGTTGATATCTTTAATGGGCTATAATTTTTGTTGGTAGAACTATAATTTCGATTGCCAAAGTTTGACTGAATAAAAAAACAACCCAAGCAAAGTCGGAACAAAATTGAGTTTTAACGCGGAAATTTAATTAAATTTTGTAAATTTTCCGAGAATAATAATTTGCGCAATTTAAAGCTTTTTAAACAAAACCCCGGTAGAAATTTTTACCATTTGGAAAAGAACGAATTCATGTATTCTAAGACTAAAAAAATATTAGTCGTAAAAATTTTGTTGTCTCGATTTGTTTTATATGAAGTTCAATTTGAGAAAAACATTAAGATGAAGTGGGACAAATGTCTGTATTAAACTTGCATTGCAACAAGTCTCTTCTCAAAATCCACACCAAAAAAACTTTCGATATGAGTCGACTACGCCAATATAAAATGGAGTGAAACCTTTCAAGCCGAACGAAGCAAAAAAATGGATTTGTTTTCAAATCGGAGCTTACAACCATCAAGATAAAAGTGGGCTTGATGAAGTACTACAAGCAAAAAAGTTTTGACTGTTTTGGAATATAAATCTTCTCAAACTTAGATCACGCCAGGTGGGAGTGAGAGTCTCTTATTGGCAGTTCTTGCGGCGAGGAACAGAGCCTACGACAGGGGTATCCGGTATCCAGAACTGGTGATGTCTGTCACTGCACTGTTAGATTGAAGGGTTCCTAGATGAAAAGAAAAACTCTACCAATTCATCCAGTTTTCTCAAATTGAATTGGTACATCCAAAAAAGGGTTAATCATACAAAAAATATATTAAGTTCAGCGAAGTTTGAAGCGTAAGTTTTTTTGTAAAATTTAAAAGTTTCAAAATCAAGACACGTTTTTTTCTGTTCCCTTGCGTTCAATGACTCTTTTCCAATTGTCTGTTGGCTATGTTTATATACGTGGGGTTCCTAAGTTCGAAGATGACTCCTCGTCAATCAAGTCAAATTCATGATTGTTCAGACTGCCTCTCAACCGGTATCTTATAATTGCTGATGAAAAAAGTATTCAAAATTTTTGGACAATATCAATATCAACTGTGAAAATTTTAGTAGTACGAAAATAAAATTACCAATTAGCTTGCTTTTAATTTGAAACCTTTTTAATACGCTTAAGCAATATAATAAAAATCTTCACAGAGCGCATAAAAAGTCAAGATCATCCCAAGAATTGGTCCAGAGAAAAAATAATTGGATGAAAAAATCTTCTTACAATTTGAACTCAGGGGATATTTTTAATTGGCTATGAGTTTTTTCGGTAAAACTAATATTTCGATTGCCAAAACTTGACTAAATAAAAAACCTAGCAAAATCGGAACAAAAATTGAATTTTAACGTGGCAATTTAATTAAATGTTGTATTTATTCCGACAATATTAATTTGCGCAATTTAAAGCTTTTCACACAGAGACTAGGTAGAAATTTAAACCATTAGCAAAACAAAAACTGGTCGAGAGAAGAACAATTAAATTTTCTTTACAATTTGAACTCAGGGAGTTGATATCTTTAATGGGCTATAATTTTTGTTGGTAGAACTATTATTTCGATTGCCAAAGTTTGACTGAATAAAAAAAACAACCCAAGCAAAGTCGGAACAAAATTGAGTTTTAACGCGGAAATTTAATTAAATTTTGTAAATTTTCCGAGAATAATAATTTGCGCAATTTAAAGCTTTTTAAACAAAGCCCCGGTGGAAATTTTTACCATTTGGAAAAGAACGAATTCATGTATTCTAAGACTAAAAAAATATTAGTCGTAAAAATTTTGTTGTCTCGATTTGTTTTGAATGAAGTTCAATTTGAGAAAAACATTAAGATGAAGTGGGACAAATGTCTGTGTTAAACTTGCATTGCAACAAGTCTCTTCTCAAAATCCACACCAAAAAAACTTTCGATATGAGTCGACTACGCCAATATAAAATGGAGTGAAACCTTTCAAGCCGAACGAAGCAAAAAAAATGGATTTTTTTCAAATCGGAGCTTACAACCATCAAGATAAAAGTGGGCTTGATGAAGTACTACAAGCAAAAAAGTTTTGACTGTTTTGGAATCTAAAATTTTCTCAAACTTAGATCACGACAGGTGGGAGTGAGAGTCTCTTATTGGCAGTTCTTGCGGCGAGGAACAGAGCCTACGACAGGGGTATCCGGTATCCAGAACTGGTGATGTCTGTCACTGCACACGCAGCCCTGGACAAAGCTTGCTTCTACTTCCGAGTGAAAGCTGTACATGTTCCAATAAATAGCAAAACATTCAAACTGGATTTTGCCAAGATGAAGAGAGCTGTGAATAAAAACACGTGTTTGGTAAATATTTGTTTGTATTTCGATGTAAATCCCGGCTTTACTGGCGTTTTTCTAAATTCTGTTTCGTTTTTAGATAGTTGGTTCCTTTCCCGAGTTTCCATATGGTCTCATGGATCCCATTGAGAAGATAGCGGCGGTGAGTTAAACTTACGTTTTTTCATCTTGTTACAATAGTTATTAATGAAAAAAACGTTTGATCTTCTGCTGGTAGCCGCACTTTAGCTTTGCTGTTTTTTGATTTTTTTTCAGAGAGCAACATAATTCAAATTTTTACTATTTCAAATTTTAGCACTGTTGAATTCACTGATTTTGCGATAATCTTAGTGAAAAGATAAAGCACGATAAAATAACCAAATAGTTCTAGAAAATCGTTTCTTTTTGCAGCTGGGCGTGGCCCGGGACATCCCAGTGCACGTGGACGCCTGTCTGGGTGGGTTTGTGGTGGCCTTTATGGCCCAAAGTGGACTAGAGTTGCCTCCTTTCGACTTCGCTGTGCCAGGAGTCATGAGCATATCTTGCGACAATCACAAGGTAAAATAATAACATAAAGCAGAAAAATCAGCAATTAATCTAAAGAAACGTTCCAGGCTATGTAATTTTCATTATCGTACGGAGTCTTTCTAATTTTTGTCTTTGTCAGATGGGTTTGTCTTCGTTTCTAAATTGGATCCTTATTTGTCAAGTTAAAGTCTTATGTCTGCTTGCTTTCCGCATAAGAAAGCTATTTACTGCTTTGACATTAACATCAGGTTTGATTTCCCCTGGAGCTATTTTTCATATGATTTAGAAACATACACTAGTTAAAAAAAAACATCAATGATCTGATTATCATGAACTCTGATGTGTTTCAGTATGGATTCGCTCCCAAAGGCACATCCGCTCTAGTGTTCCGCAGTCCAGAGTACATGCAGTGTATGTACTTCTCACAGCCAGACTGGCCAGGTATGCTCAACCAGATATTAATAAATTGCTATCTATTGTTAAGAAAATTGTTATGCATATCTAAAATAACCGGAATTGCATCAGATTTAGGTAAATTACATCAGAGTTTTATAAAAAAAATGCATAACAACAGTGGCAATGTGCCGTTATGTTGAATAAAAATAGTAATTTTTGGCAAAAAAAAGGTTGAAGAAAAAAATTGCATAGCATTTTAGCAAAAATTTTTTGGTGCATTTTTTCGAAATTGGGGCCGAGACTTTAACTTCCAAATATCTGATCAATTGCTGACAAAACTATATTAAATTAGGTTTCTAGCAAAATAAATTGCTCGGCAAAATCTTTGTTCTGTAAAATTGTTTGGTATACATATACTGCCCAAATAGTATCAACGAGTGCCATATATGAAATGAATGCAAGGTGGTATACATGAATCGAATACTTTACCGAAAGTTTTATCGACAATCAAAAAGACGAAAAACCATCAGCAATAAATTAATACGCTAATTTATATTTGTATACACAAATTGAGATAGTTTTGAATTTATTATGCCAATTATGCATCGCAACAGAAGGAACAAAGGACCAAAAATGGACCAAAACCTCAGTCTTACAAATTTTTTACATACTCCCGCGCAGCAGTTGTCCACAAACTAAAAGGCTTCAGTGGCTCAACTGTTAACACAAGGTAATACAACCATCATAGGAGAGGCTAATGCCCACTGACCCCTGTGGCATTTAAATATACCAGATGATAACAGAGGTGCCTCTTTAAGCGCAGAAATAACAGACTCCATTTTACCCCACTGAAAGAACACAATCAGACCCGCTTACTATTCGATAAAATTTTAAACCCTTCCCCCGAACATCTCTCTAGAGTCAACATTATTTTTACGCTCTTTATGATGGAAGCCGCTCAACTTTGGGTTCAGACCATCTTCCAATTTTAATAAATCTCCCTCTAACTAAGCAATTCCCGTTTTTACGAAATTTTTTTTATTACCTGAGCAAATTGGGAAAGTTTTACTGAAGAAATTGAAAACAGAATTTGAAACATAGGTATTATAAACGATGGAAGCAAGGCTGAACAATTTAAGGAAGTATCATTTTGAGAAGCTAGACACCATATACTCGCAGGGCGTCATTACACTTGCGAACTTCTTTAGTGATGATAGTGCAAAATTAAATCTATTATTTTTTCCAATCTGAGTACCATCACACCAAAACTTACCAACAGGTAACAAAGTCGAAAACACTTGAGCAGAAATTTTTCATGCCGAAAAATGTCAAAGTAATTCCAAACTAATCAAAAAAATTCTAAGTCTGCTTTCCCCAAAGCAGAAACACACGCACACAAAAACTTTTTTCGGTCAACAATTAACAGGAGAACAATTAGTCGGTATATTTTAAACGGAAACTTTATAAACTGAAAAAAAAAGAAAAACAAAAAGAGAAGTCATAACAAATCGAGTACAAAAATACAAATCGAAAACACAAACAACAAAACAGCAAACTCTGTTTCGACTGGATTTTAAATGCAAACATGCTGAAATTAAGTGTGCTGCAACAGAAAAACTCGGCAGATGAATGAGTTTAAGATCTAGGAGATGAGTCTTGTGAATAAAGTAAATTACCGGAAAAGTCTTCAACTAATTGCAATACCTATGCTTAACGCAAGAGTGAAAAAAAATCCAAAAAAGTTCAAACGTGAAAAGATAAGCTGTAAAAACTTATGCACACCGTTTTGAAAATGTTGTCAAATGAGAAATTGTTTTCAAGAGTTGATGAACGTAGTGAAAACTCTCATACAGGTCAGCATGGTTTTTTGTAAGGAAAAGTTTTAAATTTTGTTCTCGATTTTTCATGATTTGATTTTTAATTTCATTTGAATTTTTTTTTCGTTTTCTTTTTTTTTAATAAAAAGACGGCAAACTTAATTATCAACTAGCAGCACTGTAAAATTCCTGAAAAATGTATTGTTTTCTACTTTCGTTAGTCAATTTTAATTCTCAGTTTTTCTCAGCGAAAAAAAATTAACCTACTGATCGAATTTTCTCAAGTTAAGTCAATTTTATCCAAAAAAATCAAACAATAATTTTCTTGAAGTCCAAAAAACGTTATGGCCAGATGTTTTTACTTTGAAATTCGAAAGTTCAAGATTTTTTAAACTGTCTTTCTTTTTTTCTGTTTCCTTTGCTCTTTCCAAGTGCCTGTTGCTGATGTTTGTACATAATAAAAGTGACATTTTTGTCTATTAAACAAAAATTGTGGCTACTAAACTCATTGACATACAATTTAGAAAATTTCACCATTCGTAAAATCGGTTGAGCTACAGAAGAGGTTGACTTTGATGTAGTTTTGTCTGCAATTGGTCAGGTACTTTTGGCGTAACTTTTGATTTACTATAAACAACTAAATTGATTGTATTTTGAGTTGAAATTGTTGGGCCAAAATAATTTGCAATATAGTAATTCAGTAAAAAAAATCTACACTTTTGAACGGTAGCGTGGCGAGGTTAAGATTAGTGGAAAACGGTTTAGCGTTTAGCGGTTTTTAAATTAGCGATCAAACCTCTGATCATTGTGGCTTGGTATGGGGACCGGCCAATTAGAATGTGTATCAATTAGCAAACCCAAGAAAAAAACTGTAGTTTGAAGATTCGCTATATCACGTTTTTTCTACTCATATTTGCAATTTTAAACAATGTGCACCTAGCCGTGGTTTCAATTGAGTGGAGTAAAAACTTTAACTTCCCCAAAAATCAAGTGGTTGTCGAACAAGTTATTTGAAAACTTAGGCAATTTTTTTTCGTCTTAAAGCACACTCAGTTAAAGCAATATCACATGCCTATAGTCACACATGCTAATCGTAACGCCCCCGTTTAGCATTGTCTACTTGATGTACTAATATAGCGAGATAACCGCAAATGAAACCCACGTTTTTCTTGACTGACGATTATACCTCACTTTATGATTACTTTATATAAAAAGGATAATATTTAGTTGCTGGGCAAGTAGCACCAAAATTTGAAGATCAATAATTTTCTGTTTTAATTTTAAAAAACTATCAGAAAAAAACAACAAAAACTTATCGAAAGTATTTTTAAGACTTTCATGCGATTGTAGAAAGCGTCTCTCTACATTTATCTAAAAAGCAAAAAAAATGTTGCGAAACTTTTAAACAACTTTTAAAGTTTCAAAATGACATATCACTCGACTACATAATTTTATTTGTTAAACCCGCAAGCAAAAAAAAACACCCGAATGTAAAGTCCCCCCCCCCCCCCCCCCACTTCTTGGTTGAAACTAAAGGTTCTTGTTGTTATTGTAAATTTAAAAATGATTTCCTTAATTTTAGCTCTTTACATCTGAAAATATCAACAAAAAGTTTAACTCGGTTAAAACTCTGGCTCTATTGATTTGCAGGTGGAATCTATGCAACCCCCACCACAGGGGGGAGCAGGAGCGGTGGAATCATAGCCACTGCATGGGCCACCATGCTCTATATGGGGGAGGAGGGGTACACTAAGACAGCCGCACAAGTGGTACACACAACCAGGGCACTCGCCAAGGGGTGTGTACACAATGTATTATCCACCTGCTTCCTTTACATTGAAAAATTTTTGATGACATCAAATTCCGTTCAAAATAATTGTGAATTTGCATTTGCTTAAAAAACTACTTGTATCCTCAGCAAGATGTGAGGGAAAACTTCTACTTTAAATAATCAAACTCAGAGGCAAAAATGGCACATACAGTTTAAAAAAAAAGGTTGCACCGAGGAAAAAATATATAACAATCTAGAAAAATATCGTAATTCTCTAATTTTTCACTATAAGCATATCTGAGACTCCTGGACTTTGTGTGATGGGAGACCCGCAGATCTGTGTGGTATCGTGGACCTCGTACCAGTTTGACATTTGGAGACAGTTCGAACTACTAACCAAGAGGAAATGGTTCTTAGGCACCACCCAGTTCCCAGGAGGGCAAGTGTTCTATCTATTTTCAAATGCTTTTTCGTTCGTATCGGCTCTTGTGAATAGATATTTGACAATCTATTTTTACATAGTTTTGCTGGTTGCCAAGTTACAACACATATCTGTTATCCGGGGCAGATCTACGACTTTGGCGAGTGGAAGGGCATCGAGTTTCAAAACTTGGACATTAGTCAATTTTTTTGTAATTCGAGCAATTTGATTGCTAAATCTCTCCGGCTAATTATTCCTGGCCAGCAAATAACTCAATTGTTTCCCTGCAAGAATCTCCCTTTTATTAAAAATCAATTAACAAACACAATAGAAAGAACTGAACAAAAAGCGAACTAATAACTTATACAAGAACCTTTTCAAGAACTAATAACAAATACAATCAAAGACCAGGAAAAAACAATAAAACTGTATTTTTGTGTGGTAGGATCCACTTCACAGTGACTATGAAGCACGTGGAGCAGGAGTGGCTGGACTCATTCCTCAAGGACATCCGGGAGACAGCCGAGATATGCATGCAATCGCCAGAGGAAAAGGCCAACGGACAGGTTAGATCAAAAACTGAGGGGAGAGAGTACTTTTAATAATTTGTGTATTTCAAATCTGTCTAGAAACTGAGATTAGACATACCGTGTTTTTGAATCATCAGATGCGCCGAGCTTATGATGCGATCAACACGGTTACTTATCAAATAGAAAAATGTCAAAATGTCTAAAGAAAGTAAAGAAGTTCTATTTGCCAAGATAGTCCATTAGTTCAATTTCCATGAAGAGTCTCTTAACAGGGTAAAAATTTCTAGGCAGCAATGTATGGAATGTCTCAGACAATTCCCGACAGATCCCTGATCAAAGAGATGACATACATGTTCTGGGACAGATACTACAGCACTGCAACTGACTAACGACAGGGCAGAGAAAGCAAAGAAAAACCGAAACAAAAGAGCAAAAAAGACATTTTTTTTGTTATCCTTCAAAATGAAAATTTATTATCTACCAGAATTAAAATCGATCCGGGTTGAGACCGAAAACTCATAGTCGCAACGCAGGTCTAAGCTTGCGAAGTCTGAACATAAGTCTTGAATTCTTAACGTAAGTCTGAGCATAATTCTGCAAAGTCTGAACATAAGTCTGCAAAGTCTGAACATAAGTCTGCAGAGTCTGAACATAAGCTGCAAAGTCTGAACATAAGTCTGTCTGCAAAATCAACCAAGAATTTTTGTTGGTCTCATAATTTTGAAACCGGGTTTAACTTCCCCAACCGCACTGAAGTTTCTCGGATAAAAATAGATAATATTTAGAAACCCGTGCCAAAATGTTGCCATTATAATCGATAATTTGACACTGATTTAGGCAATATTTTTAATATAATAGCTAAAAAGTGGATTGTTTTCACAGCGACTATATCGCGCTATGATTCCACTAAATGAAATTTCAAAAAATTGTTTTTTTTTTGCCATAAGATCTCAAGATAACCTATTTTGTTCGAAAAAAATCCCATGTTTTTAAAATGTGGATAATAAAAGTCAAAATGCGTTCATAATTAATGACTTTCATCGATAATCTACACACCAGGAGAGCGTGAGACAACAATTCGTACCTAGCCCTCGCTAGGTACGAATTGTTGTCACACGCTCTCCTGGTGTTGAGATTATCGATGCAAGCCATTAATTATGAACTCTTGTTGACTTTGATTATCCACATTCAAATAATAGATTTTAACATACTTCAGTGATCGAAGCGGTTCTCTACGCATTATATCTCTCATTATAATATGGCTCGTAAAATTCAGTCAATTGGTTATATTTTCCAGCAATGTCTCACGCTCTATATAAACCGTTGAACATTCCATAACATTTTTTGGATCAACTGAAATTAAGCAGATCTCTCAAAGTGACGCATAAGTCACGGAAACTAAGGTATAATTTTTCGCAGAATTTCAAAGACTGGCTTGGCTGCATAAATTAACACAGAGACTAAGCTCAGCTTCGCATCACTTAAAATACACATATGAAGGTTATGAAAATCAAACGGAAAAAAAATTTAAAAATTGTTTTTGTCAATGAAAATAGAAAAAAACGCCCAAAATATCTGGAACAAAATTGTCTGCACCATTAGAAACTCTACAAAGAGCTTTGGGAATGCTACACAGAAGCCAAGTTTTCAAAAAAAAATCTTTTCTGGGGAACTAAGCAGACAAAAATAAGCAGGCAGACAACAATAAGGGTAAAAAAGAACTCGCAACTGTCTGAAACTCATGTGGCTGAGGCCCGTTGCCTGCGGTTTACCAGTAAAATTGCTAATTCTATTCGGCATATAGCAAGATCATTTCTCGATTGGTAATAATGAATTTAAAGGAAATGAAAAATAGTCCATTCATACACTACTGATACACTAAAATAGTCCATACTATATTCCTACTGCGGTCTATTATTTTAACTCGCATTTAAGAACATTCTAGAACATTCGATTGAACGAATATACCATTCCACACAAGCGAACAAACCGAAGAGCAATGAAAGTAGAACTAGAACATTCTTCTGAATTTGCTCATTACAAAAATGCTGAAAAGGTATAAAATATTCTCGCCGTGATTGTTCTAGAACATATGCTTCGAAGAATATTCGAGAATTAGAATGCAGTTAAAGTATAAATACCGGTCTTTATTTTCTACTACCATATAAATTCTAAATCGACAAAAAGCTACATTTTCTGCGAACAGCCTCTTAAAGCAAACTTTCCAACGCTTATATCTTAAGTATACCAATTCTGAAAAAATATATATCCACTATTTGTCATTTACTTCAAAACTTATCAAATATTACTCAACAACTGATCGAAAATGGTCAAAACAGCTCCTGCAGTTGGAATCGATCTGGGAACCACCTACTCTTGCGTAGGGGTCTTCCAAAATGGAAAAGTGGAAATAATCGCCAACGACATGGGTCATCGAACGACTCCTTCCTATGTTGCTTTCAACGACTCTGAACGTCTCATTGGAGATGCAGCCAAGAACCAAGCAGCTATGAACCCAAACAACACGATCTTTGACGCTAAACGACTCATTGGCCGAAAGTTCACCGAGGAAACTGTTCAAAGGGACATCAAACTGTGGCCTTTCAAAGTTCTCAACAACAATGACAAGCCTCAAATTGAAGTCGAATACAAAGCTGAGACGAAAAAGTTCCACGCTGAAGAAATTAGCTCAATGGTGCTGACCAAAATGAAAGAAACAGCGGAAGCATACCTGGGCTTACCCGTGAAAGACGCTGTGATCACGGTTCCAGCTTACTTCAACGATGCACAAAGAGCTGCCACTAAAGATGCCGGAGCAATTGCTGGACTAAATGTCTTGAGAATCATCAACGAGCCAACTGCAGCTGCACTTGCCTATGGTTTGGACACGAAGGCAACTGGTGAAAGGAATGTCCTGATTTTCGACCTGGGAGGAGGAACATTTGACGTTTCAGTCCTCACAATTGAGGACGGAATGTTTGAAGTTAAATCGACGGCAGGTGACACACATTTAGGAGGCGAGGATTTTGACAACCGACTTGTAAAGCATCTGATCGAAGAGTTCAAGAGAAAGCACAAGCAGGATCCCTCCCAGAACAAAAGATCTTTGAGAAGACTCAGAACCGCAGCTGAAAACGCAAAGAGAACTCTATCTTCAGGAAACTTCTCGAGGACTTCTTCAATGGCAAGCAGCTGAACTGCTCAATCAACCCAGACGAAGCAGTCGCTTATGGAGCTGCTGTACAAGCGGCTGTGTTGACCAATGTGAAAGACGAAGCAATCAATGATGTTCTTTTGGTCGATGTTGTGCCTCTGTCACTAGGAATCGAAACAGCTGGAGGAGTGATGACCAAACTAGTTGAGAGAAACACCAAGGTCCCAACTCGTGCTCAGAACACTTTTACAACATACGCGGACAATCAACCAGCTGTCACAATTCAAGTCTTCGAAGGCGAACGAGCAATGACCAAGGACAACAACCTTCTTGGATCTTTTAATCTGCAAGGAATACCACCAGCTCCTCGAGGTGTCCCGAAGATTGAAGTGTCTTTCGATGTCGACGCTAACTGCATGTTGACAGTTACTGCCAAAGATACCAGTACCGGAAAGAACGAGTCGATCAAAATCACGAACGATCAGAACCGATTGAGTCAACAGGATATTGACCGAATGGTTGCCGATGCCGAGAAGTTCAAAGCCGAGGATGATGCTTGTCGGGCTAGAGTGTCGGCGAAAAACGCTCTTGAGAGCTACATCTTCAGCGTCAAGTCATCGGTCGAGGACTCCGCTGTAGCTGACAGACTGGACCCTAAGGAAAAATCGTTGGTTTGCGACATTGTCAAGGAAACCGAAACTTGGCTAGAACGAAATCAGTCGGCAGAAAAAGACGAGTTTGAGTACAAGATGAAAGAAATTCAAGATAAAGTGGCCCCAGTGATGAGCAAGCTGTACAGTGGGGGACAAGGGAACAATGGGGGAACAGGTGCTAGAATGGGAGGCGGACCTACAGTCGAGGAGGTCGACTAAATCATTGATGATAGAGAATCTCAAATTGAACTCTGATAAGAAACTGATGAACTCAAACTGAAAGATATTTTTTAGTTGATTTACGTTTTATTTGTGCAATTTTTGGCTGAAAATTTATTTTTGTCTAACGATGATTTTTTTCAAAGCCAAACATCACTTGCGATACAAAACTGAACAAGTTTCACTACAAGCAGATGCATCGACAAATCGTAAAACATAACCAACTGACAGTTAAAAACAGTAATGAACGCAAGGAAACAGAAAAAAACTGAATTGAACAAATATATCCCCTTAGAGCGCTTTGAATTTCAAGAACATTTTATAACTGGTGGCTTTTTTGATAAAGTCACCCAATTTCAGAAAACTAGATCAATAGGTAAATTTTTGATTCCGCTGGGAAATATCAACACAATCAATTTTCGAAAATAGAAGTCGACCACGTTTTTCGGCACCTTTACACTTTTGCTGTTCGATGGGCTCTTAAAAAATACCTTCCCTCCACCAATGCGCGTGAAAGCATGGAGCTTAATTTACAAGCTCCAAAGAAATGGGGCCGACAGCCAGTGTTATCAAACAGATATACTATAACCTAAAAATCAGCCCTAATCAGCCCCACCGAGCAGATTGAAAGCAAACTGATTTGAAAAGGTATAAGTTATGGCCCTTTGAAATTCGAGAATTTATGTTGAAAAACTTAAAATAAGCCAATAGATTTTTGTTTGTTTGTTATAAACTCTTTCTATATTCGAGGACAAAAACATGGCCTTTCAACTCTATGAATTTCTAAACCATTTTATGATTGACACTTTTTTGATAAAACTAACCCAATTTGAAAAAACTGGAACAGTAGATGAAGTTTATCTATTGCAGAAAAAACTGATAATTAAAAACCATTTTCGAAATTATTCGACGAAAATAGAGATGAAAGCAGCAATTTTCATTTTTTGAAAAAAGATTTACAAAAATGATCAACCAAATATTTTCCCATGTTACTCCGAAGCACGTTCCGTCGGAAAAAAAGGTTTTTAGAACACCTAAAAACTCATAACACTTTAAATCCCCCTCAAAACGGTAAGATAAAACTTTGTTTGCTCTTCAAACGACTAAAACAAAAACGCTTCTTAAGCCGAAACCTTTGAAGCTGATTAAAGAGAAAAAAGAAAAAATACAAACTAAAAAAATACATCGCCAACTTCAGTCTTCCTATAAACAAAGTTGTTTACGGGTAAAAAACAGTTTAGTGTTCAAATTAAAATACCAAAAAACAAAAGACAATGTCTCAAACAAAAAGTAAATATCTGAAAAGAATTAGCAAGAAAAATAGTATGCTTTTATTAAATGATTTTTTCATTATTATTTTTAAAAATCGATCACCTAATCATAAGAAGGATTCGGGCTACACAATCTTCATTCAGTTCTTTCTCATGACAAACAAATTTGGAGAAGTTTCTAAATGTACTCAAAAACATTAAATATTGCAAGCAAACAACCTGCAAACAGTACCTGAACATTCGGCTATAAACATCAACAGGAGCATTTGCCAAAAGTTAAGATAAAAACGAAAGAATCAAATGAAGAACAAAAAAATTGAATGCTTAAGTTTCAAACAATTTCCACGGAAAATCTGAAAACTAAAAACAAAAACAACCGTTTTTCATCAAATTTAGCAAATACGAACTTGATAAGCAGTGTCAAGAGAGCTGGATCGCAACAACTAAAACTAGAACAATGAAAAAGACAAAAATGCCCGTAAAAATGAAAAAAAAAAACAAGATTTTTTTTTTCTTAAATTAAGACATCAACAGCTGGATTAAATGTATTGTCATGCATTGAAAAAAACAGCTCAATGTTATTTTCAAAAACGAAATTCCTTAATCTCATGCAAAACAATACGTCACATCTTTGCATACAAAACATTCAAGTCGAAATGCAACAAAAAAACAGAAATTTCCACGAAAATTGAGACATGAAAAGAATACGCTGGATAACAAAAAAAAACAATGAAATATGCCATCAACTTTTTTTGATTTTAAAAAATTACTCAATCATGAAACACTTTAGCTAATTCTACGCACTTTTAAAAAATTACAAAAATGAAACACCCGGCCAGTAAGCCGACAAAAAGTAAGATGAAATCATTAAGCCGACAAAAATTAATTTATATTTCAAAAACTTATATGTGATTCAGAGGGGAGCACAAAAATAATGTTTTCCTTGCAATGAATCAAAATAAAGTCTCTAAGCCGGAAAAATATAAGCCGAAATATTCAGGGCAGAATGAAGTTTTTGGGCGAAGAAAAAAGATAATATTCGAAGACGAGGGTAATAATTACAGACAGCGAAACTAAATCAAAACGCTAAAAGCAACAAATGTATTTTGCGCACAGCAAAAAAAACAATTCTACGACTTTGCAACTAAGCCGGCAAAACATATGCAGACAAATAATAAGCCGACAACTTTTTTGAAACGGAAAACTTCCAGTTTGAAAAAAAAAAACAGATCCCGGTCAAATTCGAAGCCAGGTCTTTTGCCGTTCCAGGCGAGTTCGTTACCTCCAGACCAAAAGTTCTGGAGACACAGACATTTGAATTCATTGTGAATTGAACCTAAATCTAACATTCCTAATTGTGACAATTCTGTGAACAAAGTTACTTACGGGGAGAAAGTCTAGTACCCGCTGGCAATAGCCTATTATAGTAACTTTGTTCTCCGATAAATTTTTGGAAATGGTCAGACAAGTGTGTGTAAGTTCAGAAAACACGACAACCAAACAACGGCAAAGCTTCATATCGCAAACACAATTTGAAACACGGGAGAAAAAGCTATTTAAAATGCAAGAAAATATCAAAATGAACCTCGAACGAAAAAAAGACGCGGAACATTCGGTCCTTTAAAACGCTCAAGTTCCAGATGCCTTTTAAGAAGCACTTGCCTCAACCACTGCTCTATCCGGCCTCCCTGTATCACAAACATCACATATGCTATACTCAAAAAAGCTAACAAACAGTGAAACTAAAGTGAAACTACCTATTTTTTAGTAGAAGTTGAGACTATGATCGAATAGGTTGACGATTAACTTTTTCTAAGAAATGATTCATCTGAAAACCTGCTAAACATGAGGATTCTCAATCTGATGAAGTTTTGAACAGTTCTTTCAGTCGGAAGATGACAGGGTTCAAAGGCGCCCGCATTAACTCTACACCAATTGAAATCGATCCTGGAAATTGTTTGGGTTCAATAATACAGCAAGTTCAATTTGAAACAAGTGGTTTACGGGACAAAAATCTAGTACCCGATTACAGGTAACTTGCTGTCCCAAGTGAGAAAGCACCAAAACTACGCGATTTGAATCGGACACATTGACCAAGAATCAATATAGCCTCAACCACTTAGCCTGAGCACTTGGATTCTACTTTCACGTATGCTCCTTTCTGAAATACCAGGCAGCAATTAATGCACTTGTAGAAAACGTCTATAGCTCGATATTCTGTTTACTTCTTTTGTCCTAAAAAAATTGCCTAGGACAAAGACCGGTTTCATAGCACAGACTACGCTTTTCTGTGCAAGAACTTCAAATGTACTATTTGTGGCATTCCAATGTTGAAGTATAAACTGTCGACCCAAACCCACTTATCTTGGTAATTAAGCTCCTTGTTATTGGTAATAGTTGTTTAAGGTCACCAACTTTGTGAGCAACCATCAAGACCGGTAGCCAGCTCAATATGTTTTCAATTCGATTTGTAGGATAGAGTTTTAATGAAAAGAAACGAAGCTTTGAACTTTGTTTCATGGTGACAACGAAGAAACTGCGATAGCGCGTGAACCCAAAATCTAAGCCCCAACTTTTGCTATGACGAATCTCGGACCTGGCGATTATGAGTCTCACCTACTCGCATTTTAGACATGGTCACTCAAACAATAGCCAAAAATAAAGCTGATAGGATAGATTTTATCAACCTGCCAATGCTATGCACCAAAAAGGCCACCAAATGATCACTTTTATTGCGTTCCAGTTTTCAACGAGAGGGAAGGGCACAAAATGCTTAACTATGAAGTGTCAAGCCATACTTTTGGACCTTGAAACTTAAACTGCTTGATACTTTTAAACGTTAGTAAAGATCGCTAACTTATGGAGCAACAATCAAGACCGATGGCCACCTAAATATATGTTAAAATCAACGTGTCAAGTTTCGTTTTGAATTGAAAAAATCTGCTCGCAAAAAACACCTTGGGACAAATTAATTCAATACTAAATTATTAATATGAATGAAACAGCTACAAGCCGATGAATTGTTATTTCGACTGGAATTGAAAGCAACGGTTGCTAATTTCACTACTATTAACTGCATAATGTACATCAAATCAGATCATAAAAAGTGTACCAAGTTAGGCCAAAACAAACTCCTTATTCAATTTCAGTCTAATGAACTTCCAATAGTTTTTGCGGACAATATCATCTTTTGTTTCTAGTTTGATTAAAATCGGCTCTAGTTCTTTCTTAATGATTGCTTCTTTTTCATCTGAGCTGAGATTTTCGTCCTTGTTTCTGAGATAATCTTCGAAACATGTGAAAGCATACATGCATAAATATGGCGACAACTGTTTATCAGGCGCTCCTTCATGTTGCAGCAAAGCTCTCATCCTTTCTAGCATCGCACTATTATATGGTTCACCTAGCTTGTAACTGTACACATTATCCAGGGTCTGTGTGATGCCTCGGAGATAGTTCCAGGCACTCTCGTTGTAGATATCCATGTCTATGCTTGCCAGAGTGTACATGACCTCTTTGGCTCTTACCCCTTCAGTGTAATCTGTAGTGTGAGTGATGACAAAGTATCTCTGGTTCCAGGCCGAGTTGTTCCTCACGTCTTCTAAAATATATCACTCGTAATAAGTACTACGCCAAAGTTTTGCAATTAGTTTTAACCCTCGTGCAAAAGCATGTGACATCATCAATGAATCGATCAAAAATATTATCAGCTTGGAATACCTTCGAGTAGTTTCTGGACATAGTGCAACTCCCCCTCCCACAGGGAGAATGTCTTGATGAGCCACTGTCTGTACTGCCAGGCGTGGTAGTTCTTCGGATCTTCGTCCAACATCGACTGCACAAATTTCAGCTCCCCCTTCGCATTCTGTCTCATGTCTATTATCTAAACATATCGGAGATGTACGAGAACAAAAACTAGTTCAATTTACCGCTTCAATTTATCGGAAACTCTTAGAACAACTTATTTTAGGTTTAAAAAATCTTCATCATTGAAACTTTAAAAAAACCTCAATCACCATATATATATATAAATAAATCGTTCAATTCTAAATATTTGTCCTGACCCGCGTTCGAACCCACTTATTTTGTTGCGGGTCTCCTTCCCTACCTCTACGCTGCAGACCCACAATAACTTGAAGCTAAAGTGCTATTTGTTGTGCAGCAAAAGTTGGGAAATGAAAAATCACCAATCCGACAGAATAAAACTAGTGATTTGCAAAGAGTGTAAATTATTTCACGAGTTATAGATAGAAGTCAATTGATTTTTGTAAAAATGCGGTTTTAAATAAGTAAATCAGTTCAATCGTAGATTTAGTTCAAGTAGAAAGCTGAAATGTCTTTTTTAGGCTTCAACATTCCGCCTCCCTTGAAGTATCTTCAATTTTCAGATCGTTGTTATGTCTGGGTACGACTATCCATTCACAGTGCACGAGACAAAGGAGAGAAAGAACAGGGCGGAGTCGGGCAGAGCACCACGTCTGCCTCCACATGGCGAGGTGCGAAGGTCCAGTAGGCGGGGCGCTGTCGACAGGGAGGACCTGCAGGGTTTCTTCGATGCAGTGACCAGAGGAGATCTGGGTTTCACTCCGATTCCTGTAAAGTCGTTGGATGAGATCCAGTCTTCAAGGAAGGAAGCTGCAATCGTGGATAGGGCAGTTCTGCGGTTTCCGAAAGCTGAGACTGTGAGTAGCATTTATTCCATTGTATCATAGTAGTAGAGTATAGCGGGTGTGCATCAATTGTTTGTTTTGTTTTAGAAGCAACTTAGAGGTCTTAAACGTATCAGTGACTTGAACGTAGAAGGGTCATTGTTCACTGGCTGGGAGGTTGGAGTTAACTGTCGAGAGACTCCTAGTGTGACAGCTAAGGGTGTTATTGGCGTCATGTCTGGAGGTCAGACCAGATGGCCAAAGCAGGTCTTTTCTTCTCTTCTCCAAGGTATTTTTGTAGAGTCCTCGTCCTTCCGGACTTTCCATCAAGACTTGGATGAGGAAGATGATGCTGTTTTGTGTCTTCTGGGGGGCCGAAAGTTGTGGCTGATGACATCTGAAGTTAATCTCTCTGGTGAACTTGAGCGCCTGGCCGGTAGCAATGATTCGGAGATGGGGCTCACTGATGCTGCTAAGTATCTGAGGAACCTTGGTCCTCGGCAGAAGAAACTAGTCCACTATGGTGTTCTTGAGGAGGGGAAAAGTTTGTATCTTCCATATGCGTGGTGCCATGCAGTTCTGACTCTCTGCGACGAAGAGAGGGTCTGCTGTATGTACTATGCGGAGATGCAAACTAGACTTTCCTTGGTAGCATCTGCGTGGAAGCGCTGCCAGCAACACTGCAGGGTCAACAAGCGAAGAGGACCACATAACAGCAAATGACTGTTCAACGGTAAATATGTTAACTGTTATTCAATAAATGAACTAAATGTGAATGCACCATAAGTAAGGCGTATACAAGTGAAGTATTAACGGTATGAGTCATGAGCGAAAGTTTGTATACTTAGAAAAACATTTTATGCGAATTAATGGTTGTAAATCATTACAATACGACATCTTTGAATATAATTTAAAGGCAAATATAACATTCTAACAGTTTGACGTGATCAGAGAGCCTATTGTTAAATTCAAGACAGTAGCGTAGGCGTATCCTAGCTGTTTTCAGACAATAATTACATTTTGGGTCATGAGGGTACAACCTCATACGAATTTTAATGCACGATTTAGCACAAAAATTGATGAAAATTTACATCATTTTCGACTTTTATGAACATACAACATTGGGAATTTACATGAAAGTGGTCAATATGAACGATTCATACCATAATGCATTGCATAGGGGGTAATTTAGGTTCCTACTCTCAAAAGGGTCATGGGGGTACTACTTCTTAAAATTTGAAAACTGCACATTTTTGATATTTTTCGATTTTTTTTTTTAGCACTATAAAGTTCTTGTTTTAAATGAACTGCACATTGGATATGACTTGGTTGCTATACTGGTAGCTTCCGAAGCTTCGCGACTGGGCGTACGTATTCACCAGTTGTGGTCTTCACTTTTACCACTCGAACAATTGAGTCATTTCCAGGATAAACTTCTATGATTCGTCCAGTTTTCCATTTTAGCGGTCGTTCATTGTCTTCGGCAAGTAGGACTAGGTTGCCAACTTTAAATTCTGGGCCATCCGTGAACCATTTTTTCCGTATTTGTAGCGTTATGAGATAATCCCTTTTCCAAACTTTCCAGAAATCCTTGATCATATTCTGTAATAGTCGATATCGTACATTGGTTGAAACTTGGATGTCCGCAGACGGAAGAGTTAGCAATGATTCCCCTATCAGAAAATGAGCGGGTGTCAGCGGAGTTGGGTCGTTAGGATCACTTGACATTGGATACAATGGTCGTGAATTTAAGACAGCTTCAATTTGATTGAGAATTGTAAGAAATTCTTCAAAACTGAGACGTTGCAGTCCTATAACTTTTCGCAGATGTCTCTTCATACTTTTTACAGCTGCTTCCCAGAGTCCTCCGAAGTGAGGAGCACGAGGAGGGATGGTGACCCATTCAGTTCCTTGGCTATTGACGAAACTAACACCTGATTTGTCCGTTCCATTTTTGTCGAGCAGTTCCTTGATTTTGATCAGATCATTTCGAGCCCCGATAAAATAGCTTCCATTGTCACTTAAGATCTTCTCAGGTTTGCCACGGCGTGCAGTAAATCGTTTCAATGAAAGGATGCATGCTTCTTTGGTTAGACGAGTAACCATTTCCAAATGAATAGCTTTTGTCGCGAGACAAACAAAGACGGCAACATAAATTTTTGAGACCTCTGCTTCCTTAATTTCAAAGGGACCAGCAAAGTCTATTCCACATTGAGCAAATGGTTTTGCGGGTGTTATTTTTTCTGTAGGAAGATCAGCCATGAATTGAGAAGTAGGTTGCTGACTAAATCGGACACATCTCATGCATCTTCTAATGAACTGTCGAACTAGATCACGGCCTCCGATTATCCAAATTTCCTCTCTCATTGTGTTCAGTACTAATTGCCCCCCGCCATGAAGAGTATCTTCATGATATTTGCGTATAAGTAGGGATACTAAATCAGATTTTTTTGAAACGAGTATTGGAAACTTCTTGTCTGTTGGGTAGTTCGATTGTGAAAGTCTGCCTCCAACTCTTAGTAGATCGTAATCCTTGTCGAAAAACGGACTAAGATTGAGTAGTTTCGATGTTTTACTCAGCTCCCCTTTCACCTTTAGACAATTTAGCTCTGATTTGAAGTGTATTTCTTGGTCTAAACGAAGAATTAGCATTTTTGCCATAATTCTATTTTTAGGACTAAGACAATCTTCTTCAAGTTGTACATCAGATGTCCGCTTAGATCTGAGCCGCTTCCGATAGTTTGTCGATACTCTATGCTTAAGATGTTGAACAAATGATAGTACATAGCATGCGATGAGTACTGTCTTGTTCCAAGTGCTGTAGTTTTTTAAACGAAAAATTCCATCCGTCATTTCTTCGTTTTGAGCATGATTTGCGAGAACAGTTCGAATTTGTTCACTTTCTGCATTAGTCTTGGCTTTGACGGTTCGTTTTTCAGGTGCTTCAACTAGAGATGGTTTTAGGTTGGGCCAGTGCCTTTAACCTTTGGTCAGCCAATCTGGTCCATTCCACCAGAGTGAGGAACATATTAATGTGTCAGCTAATACACCACGAGAGGCTAAATCAGCTGGATTTACTGCTGTTGGCACGTGTTTCCAATCACTTCTGGGTAGGGTCTCTTGTATTTGTGAAACTCTGTTTGCAACAAAAGTGTTCCACGTTCTTGGAAGTTGAGCAAGCCATTGCAAGACAATTGTTGAATCAGTCCAGGCGTGTGAAGTTATCTTGAGATTTGTTTTCCTCAAAATTGAATGAACTGATTTAAGAAGTTTGGTAGCTAAACTTGCACCGCAGAGCTCTAATTTGGGAACAGAGATTGCTTTGACCGGAGCAACCTTTGTTTTGGAGGTTAGTAGATATGCAAAAGTTTTGCCATCATCATTGGTAATTCTTGCATAGATTGCGGCTGCATATGCTTTTTCGGAAGCATCACAGAATACGCGAAGTTGAACCTCCTTTATTGGATGTGAGCTCATAGATCTTGGTATTCGTAGTTTCAGTAGTTGAGGCAATGTTCCGGTGAGCTCATACCATTTTTCCTTGGTTTTCTGATCGACTTCAGAATCCCAATCAAAACCTTGGACCCATAGTTGTTGCATGAGACATTTGAAATTGATGATGAATGGAGCTAGCCATCCCATCGGATCAAACAATTTTGAGATTGTGGACAGAATAGTCCTCTTTGTAAGCAGTTTCAGCTCTGGTAAGGCAGTTGAAAAACAAAAAATGTCCTTATTGGGCTTCCAACTGACTCCTAGCGCCTTGATTTTGTATTCGTCAGAGAAAAGTTCCAGCACATCCGATTTTTCGCGGAGATGTTCTGGCAATCCTTCAATTATTTTAGCATTGCTTGAAGTCCATTTTCGTAGAGGGAATTCATAAGAGTTCAGCTCTTCGCACAAATCAGAGATGAGTCTTTCTGCTTCATGCTTATCATTAGCGCCACCAAGAAAGTCGTCTACATAGAAACAATTTTTGAGACTTTCTTTGATCATTGGGTTCTTAGATTGATTTGCTACTTCATTGAGGCATCTTGTTGAGTGAAACGCTGACGAAGCTATTCCATATGTAACACGTGTCATCCTGAGATGCTTGATTTCATCCGATTTATTTGATCTCCAAAGTATGCGATGGAAATCCTTCGATTTGTCCTCTAGAGCAACTTGTCGGTACATTTTTGCGATATCTGCTGACAAAGCAATTGGGTAGAACCTGAAGCGCATGATTATCGAGTAGAGGTCGTCTTGTACTGTGGGACCAACCATCAAAGTGTCGTTGAGTGATTGTCCGGTTGATGTTGTTGCAGATCCGTCGAAAACTACACGTAGCTTTGTGGTAGTAGAATCTTCCTTGAAAACGCAGTGATGTGGCAGATAATATACGCTATCAACTGGCTTTTCGATTTCTCCAGGCGGTATGTACTCCATATGCCCCATATCGAGAAATTCGTCTATGAATGCGGTATAGCGATCTTTAAGTTCTGGATTCTGTTCCAGTCGTCGCTCGAGATAATTGAATCTGCGTTTTGCTTGTGCTAAACTGTCGCCAAGTTGACTATTGGGCTTGAAAGGCAGCTGCACGGTGAATCGTCCATTTTGTAGTATGGTTGTTTCCTTAAAGTGAGATTCACATCGATCTTCTTCTGTTGTTGTCTTTTTGAAATCAGGAATTTCTTCTAATTCCCAAAATTTCCTTAGACTATCGTCAATAGACACATGAAATGACTTGAAGAAGGTTGTTGGAGGACCGGGTGTTCTGCCGCTAATCATCCAACCAAATAGAGTGTCACGTGCATAAAGCTTGTCTGTAAGCTTAATCTTTTCGCAGCCAACAATGTCGTTGTAGACATCACAGCCTAGGATTATATCGATTTCCTTTGGTTTGTCAAAGTCTGGGTCCGAGAGCTTAAGACGTGTGATATCCAAACTGTTCGGTATATTCAACCGTTCTCTGGGCAGGTAGCCAGAAAGTTTTTGAAGAGTGAAGGCTTCAATATGTAGAGATTGATTCTGAGAATCCTTTGCTTCCAGATTGACAGAACCAGATTTCACAGTTTTTGCTCCTCCGCCAACTCGAGTTAGTTGAAGAGTCAATTTCTTGATTGGTAGCTTGAGTCGGTTAGCACAGCTGGTTGTAACGAAACTGCATTCAGATCCGCTGTCCAGTAAGGCTCGACAATTGTGATAACCGCCATTTGCAGTTTTCACCTCAATTAGTACAGTTCCCAGTATGGTAGTGGCACATGTACTAGTACCCCCATGACCCGTAAACTTATTTTCAGGTCCGGGTTGCTTGTTTGGGTCTGTATGGATGTGAAGTAACGTGTGATGACCCTTTCGACAGGTTTGGCACGTTGACTTCGACTTGCACTCATGATTTTGGTGTCCAAGGGACAGGCAATTGAAGCATAATCGCTTTGATTTGGCTTCTTGTCTTCTATTGGAAATTGACATTTCCTGAAATTTTGTGCATTGATACACGCGGTGATCACCACTGCAGCATGGGCAGCTGATCGTCTTAGCAGAGTTCGTGTGGTATGTCTGTACCTTGTCATCTTTCTTAGAATTTCCAGATTGGTCTGAACTTCCTTGATGATTTTTTCTATGAATTGAAGGTAACTGGAGGTCCTTCGTAGCTTCTAGGGCGCGAGATCGTTCCTCCAAGAACTTCTTCATCTGCTTGATTTTTGGCATGTCACTTCCCGCGCAGGAAAGTTCCCATTGTCTTCTAGTTTCAGAATCTAATTTCTTGGCCAAAACGTGAACCCAGATCAAATCACATTGATCAATTTTTAGTCCAAGTCCTGTCAGTGCCATCGTGTTTTCCGTGTAGGTGTTAATCAAGCGACGTATTGCAGCGGATGACTCATGCTTCATTGGGGTGAATTCAAAAATTGCTTCCAAGTGAGCGTGTGAGATCATCTTGACATCAGCATATCGATCCTTTAGAAGTTCCCTTGCGACTGAGTAGTTCGCGTTTGTAGTAGGCAAGTGGGATAGCAAACGAAACGGTTCATCCTTGAGGGCACCCTTTAGGTATTGCAGTTTCTGAACATCAGACAGCGATGCATTTGAGTGAACTGCTCCATCAAAGGAATCTAAGAAAGGTAGCCATTGATCATACCTTCCGCTAAATGTTGGCGAATTCAGTTTCGGCAACTTCAGGCAAGTATCTTGTTTTCGACCAGCACCACGTTGGGAAGTGGATTTGTAGGATCCGGTTCCGCTTGCGCTGTCGTCATCTTTGACCGATTCAGTTGAACATTTTCCTCGGTCATCTAACATAGTTGTGATCATTTCCATCAAACAATCTACTTGAAGGTAGATTTTCTCAGCTTCCTCCAACTCAACTTCAAGTGCATCTTCATCATCGTTTAGAAAACTTGAAATTCGCTGATTAAGCTCTTCCAGTTCCTTTTTCTTTCGTTCGCACATCGTGAGATTGGCCTTGAGAGTTCCAATTTCCTTGTAAGTTAGAGCAGATGCCTCTTTGTCGAAGATTGCTGAGACGGCATTTTCCGATCGGGTAATGACACCGATGTTAGCACTTCTTGATCGCTTCAAAGCAGGAAGAGTGAGCGTCACGTTGCTCATGTCACTAGCAGGTGATGACATTTTTAACTTTCCTCTTTGTTTCTAATCTTTGGTTCGTTCGTGAGTCGCGTTGCACCAAAAATGTTGTGCAGCAAAAGTTGGGAAATGAAAAATCACCAATCCGACTGAATAAAACTAGTGATTTGCAAAGAGTGTAAATTATTTCACGAGTTATAGATAGAAGTCAATTGATTTTTGTAAAAATGCGGTTTTAAATAAGTAAATCAGTTCAATCGTAGATTTAGTTCAAGTAGAAAGCTGAAATGTCTTTTTTAGGCTTCAACACTATTTGTAATATAATAGTCTGTGTTATATCCTTAGCATTGGCTGTACTTAATAGTTGGTTATTGATCAAAATGAACATTTGGTAGAATGACGAGAACTAGATTATCAAATCAGCGTCTTTTGGCACTTTTGGACATGTTCTGACCAATAAATTTCTATTTTGACGCGTAGCTTTCCGCTATAAAGTCATAACCTACAGACACCAAAGGCACATTTAGAAATATTTTTCAACCAACGAAAATGGTCAAAATTTCAAGAAAAGAGGGCGCAAAACAGCAACGAACATCAAGAGTTTGCTCGTTGATGGTGTCAACTTCTTGAAAAAGAGTCCGCCGATATCCCCGAAGTCATGATAACTAACCTTTTGTCTGTGGAACCACACTTGATAATTCTTAGGGTGCATCTCAATCAAATCATCCAGCAGTAGCAGTTCTTTCTTCAGGTCAGCCTGAAGTTCTCTGATTAGTTTACGTCGGTAGAACCACACAGTGTAATTGGCCGGATTCAGTCTGGCCGCCTTCTCCGTCAGATCCAGGGCGCGCTCAGATACCTCTTCGCTCTTAAGCACTGCACGCA
Source organism: Symsagittifera roscoffensis (assembly GCF_963678635.1). Lineage (NCBI taxonomy): Eukaryota > Metazoa > Xenacoelomorpha > Acoela > Convolutidae > Symsagittifera > Symsagittifera roscoffensis. Next base: position 16,675,819 of record NC_087064.1, read on the forward strand.
TGTAGTCATACACTTCTACGAACTCAGCTAAAGCAAGGCGAAAACAGTTGGAGATTGCTCAGCAATCTGGCAAAATAAGAACAAGTCAAAGGACAACATAACAAATAGATGGAAAAAGGATGGTGAGCTCAGTAAAAAAGCACTCAATCAAAATTTGCTTCCTCACGATAAACAAAAAACAGAAGTATTAAACACTCAAAAACAAACCAGAACGAGGTTTTCTGAGCTGGTGAGATCAAAAGCACTTCATAACTTCAAATTTTGCACTCTTATAAAACAAGGCCTCTGCAAGACTTCTTAAGGCTTCTAATAACCTCCATAAATCCTCCATAAGTATTATCATGACTCACGAGCATAACTTATCCTCGCGATAGTGAATTCCCCATCGTCCTGTGGCAGTGGAGTGACATCTGCCCAGAGAGGGTCAGTTCTGAGGGAGTAGGGAACATAGTAATCGTCATCTACATCTTCATGAATCAGCTGTCTTCCGGTAATCGTTGTGGTTGTACCCGTGTTGTTGCTTTCTAAACCTGTGTCACCACCTCCGCTATTCACGTCATTCATATCTTCGCACACAACTAAACTAAACTCTGAAAAAAAAAGATGTGAAAACAGCAAAAAAAGGACAACAAAAAATGAAACGCGAGTAGCCGGTTGCTGTGCAAGTAGCACAGAAAGTTCCGACCACATTAAAAAAGAACTTCAAAGAACCATATTTAAAAAAAAATTGTGTCGTTTTTATGCGTGATGTGATGAGCGGAACTAGACGAAAGGCTAGTAAATTGAATATAATCGGCAACAGTTGTCTTTGAGAAGAGAAAAACAAAAAAAATTAAAAAAATTGCTGCAGATTATTTTGAATGTTTGTTTATGTTTTTTTTTTGCAAAAGAAGCGCTAAATGAAGTTTCGAAAACAATTTTTTTCTCGCTTAACTTGCTCTAAATTACCCTTCAGCAAAAATTTGCAACCTGTTTTTGTTGATGTAAAAAAAACTATGGATTCACGACTGAAAGGGCTTTAGAACAATACATTACTCGACTCATTCTAAAAAATATTTGTGTTTACTGATTTTGTGCGGAAAAATTCAACTCAACAGCGACAACTTTATCTAAAAAAAATACATAATATTAAAAAGCGGTTGCTGCTCAAGTAGCACAGAAATTCTGACCACATCAATGAGAAATCGGTTTTTCTCGACTGAGAAAAACTTTCGGATTTTTAAATTTTTGATCACATAACGACCTAACAGCCTTCAATGACATATATATCAACCGACCCATTCTAATGATTATTTGAGGTACCTGATTTCGCGTGAAAAATAAAATCAAAAAAGTAAACCAGCCAAGACAAATATACTCTCCACATTCAGTGATCGAAGCATAAAGCATAATTTTTTGAACTTTTAAATATTCAGTACAAAGTGCTTTTTGTAGACTTTAAGGTAGCATGATTAAGTTTATTCGGAACTTTCATGGTATTGTAAAGAAAATGATACGATTTTTAAAAATCTCCTATGCCTAAGTTGCGGGAAACTTGATACGATTTTACTAACTCTCTGAAAGACAGCAAGTACGACTAGAAATAGTCGGTGGGGGAGATTGGTCCTGCACTAAGCAGGCCGGGGGCTAATAAAAAAAAGAAACAGTCGGTTGCTGTGCAAGTAGCACAAAATGTTCCGATCACATTCATAAAAACTACAACAAATTTTTCTTCTTTTTTTTTGAACTAAGTGTCATTTTTAGAACGTGATGTGACGAGAGAACTATGCAAACGCGGAGAAAATTACTGAATTAGGCCCAATGACAACATTTATTTCATAAAACGAATCATAATTTCTATTTTTTGGACAAGTCTTTTTTATAGAGAACTGTTATTGCCACGGAAGCGCTTAATGAAGCTTCCAGAACCAGCTTTAATTTCAGTAAAATCTACTTTTTTTCAGCCTTAATTTCATCTAAAGAATGTTACTTGATCGCTCTTTACGTTTTTTGAAACTAAAATTTTGAAACTGGGTTTTCTCGACACTTGGACAACTTTTTGATAACTTTTAATGACGATCAAATCGAGACTGAAAACTATAGGACTTGTGTGATTCCCGGGGAGCATCCGATTTTTTTCAAAGCAGTTATTTGTTATTGTTCTAAACACACGGTACCTAATTTTGCGCGGAAAACAGAAAAGATAAAAATGTTCGGAAAAACAAAGTTAACTGCTTTTAAAAAGTTTAATGCACGCCGAAAATCACACCACACCTCTAGTTTTAATCTATATTGTTTTGCCCAATGAGCACGGGACGGATCTAGGATTTTTACGAGTGAGCGGATGTTGAAAACGATTTGTTGAAATTTGTCGAGATTTTTATTTCGGTCCTTCAAATTGATTTTCCGAGCTCTCCCAAATTACGATAAAGACCCCTTTTTTGGCCAGATTTTGAAAAACATCTTGGGGTCGCCTTTAGTAAAATTTAGGGTAGATAATCATTTAGAAAAATTTTAGGGTCGATTAGGAAAAAAATAGTTCAAGAGAACCCTTCGAATTCCTGGGAGGCGGGGAGTCCGCCCTCCGTATAAAACCGCTACTGCGAATGATTCATGGTACCTTGAACGAAACACTGACTTCAATTAAAGTCGAAGCCCAGGTGCAATGTTTCTAATTATGCGCGAAAAAACACGCAACTTCAGGCAATAAATGAGAATAAATTAGATCGAGTAGAATAGAATGAAGGAGAATAAATCAGATCGAGCTGCAAAGTTGATGCTTTCAGATACCGGAAAACAGATGCTCCTCAATAGATCACCAAGCCTCACTGGATGGGTTTTTTCCTCTCCACTTCTGAAATTTTACGGATAGTCACTCAGAAAAGGTATCATATTCAAGCCATGTCCTTTGGTCGGTACTTGCATTCCAAAAAATATTTCAAATAATTATCTGTATGGAGAGAGCTGGGCTGAATATTTTTACGATTCAGACTAATTTACCGTTAAAATTAAATTTGGGAACGAGAAAGATTCACTTATCAATAATTTGGTTTATTTAGACTGATATGAACTGCAAACACCATGAAAAAAAAAATTCGACACTTGCCATACGAAAAATAAAAACAGATCGAGTTTTTTTTTTTTCGTTTTTTTTTACAATGACTAATGTTTGGCAAATTCGCTACGTGATCTATGAAAGCTCACTTGACCAAATCGATCCATGCAAAGATAACGATACTCAATCATTTCGTTACATACAAAATGGAACGTTAGTTTCCTTTTTATCAGATTAAATTTGTCATCAAATAGAATTAGATTTTAAAAAACAGGACCCAAGATTGTACGCATTGCGAACATAAAATAAACAGAACAAAATTATACAAATTGAAAAAGAACCACTTTACTTAACAAAATTGTCGACCAATCACTTTTTTAGGGTGTGAAGGTGTCATTTGCATTCAATCTCGCCGAGCGTCACCTTGAACGCTTGAAAACCACGCCATAGCAAAACTCTTGTCATATTTTTGACCCATCTCAGTGGACACTATAATCGTACAAGCAACACTAGGCGCAAGATATCGGTCTTGAAGGCTCTGTCGGATACAAAATGGAATCAGTCAAAGTCATCTTATCAGTTACATGTCAATCTGACAAATTGGTCCAGCTTGGTCCAACGCGGAATTGATACCTATTTCAAAAAACAGCAAAACGTGCATTACGCAGCCTGTCGGATAGCAACCGGTTATACAAAAATGATTCCCATTAACCACCTGCAATCAGTGCGAAATACACCACAAACTACTTGCATCTCAAATTCGTCCTAACAACTTACGTGCCACTACACCGCTTAAATTTAACTTTAACCACCTTGAACTTCAATATAAACTGTGCACAAGCATTATCGACTTTAAAAAAACTTGTAAAAAATCACAAATTTGTAACACTTTCAAGTATATTTACACAAGAGAGCTTCAATTCATAGAAGCTTACCGGCTCAAAGTTCTCCCCTTAAGAACTCCGGAAGTTTAAAACCCGTTGAAAACCGAACAGAATTGCCCTGCTCGACTAGAGGCACGCTTGACCACAAAAATCTAGATAAGACAAGAACTTGATTCTTATAGTAAAACCAGTAATAGGATAGACCCAAACGTCATCTTAACTGTCCCCTTTGCCCGGCAACCCAAAAAGCACTGCATATTTTTAACTGACACAATAAACCTGTAACTTCGGCTGATTCATGTCGCAATTTTCTTGGGACTTGGAGAGAGCATGCGGAACGCGCCGCAAATATGGGGCTAATAAAAAAACCCAGTGGAATTTTATATTAAAAAACAAACATTTAGGAACTATTGAATTAATATACCCGCTTTACCATAAATAGAAAATTAAGATACTAAGGGGTAACAAAGCTGAAAATACCTTGTCAGAAACCCTTTAAGCCGAAAAAAAATAAACAAGACTTCAGATTTCTTGAAAAGTTAATAAGTCCACCTCGCCCTCAAAACACACAAAGAAACACTCAAAAAACTTTATGACCGAAACCTATTTAGCCCAAAAAGAGGAAAATAAAAAAGCCGAAAAAAATTCAAAAAATTTCAGACTAAAAAGAAGTTATTAAGTCCCCCTCAGCCTCAAAACACAGATACCCACACAGAAAACTTCTTTGCTCGTCGAAAGACGCAATTTGAGGCCAATAAACCGATATCATATAGGCCGAAACCTATCAAGCCTAAACAAAAGGAACAAAACAGAAGCCGTAAAAAAATTGTTGTCATTAAAAACTTGAACAATAATTTTTAGCATTTTGCGCGATCCAGTGGTGAGCATAAAAACATGTTTATGGCTCGAAAATAAGTCACTAAGTCGATAAAAAAATTGGCCGAAATCATTTTGGCAGGAAAAAAGTTTCCAAACGAAAAAAAGCGAAAAAAATATATACAAAGTCATTTTAGTAAAATGACAAGCAGCAGAGGTAAACCAGAACGGTAAAAGCAACTATAATGAAAAAAAACTAAAAAAATTCTACAACATGGCAACTCAGCCGACAAAACATAAGCAGACAATAATAATCCGATCATTTTTTTGAAACGGACTATTTCCCGTTTGAAAACAAAAAAGGCCGTCAGATTCGAACCCAGGATTTTTGTCGTCCCAGACGTATTCCAGACTAGGTGTAACGGAGAAGCTTAGAAATTTGAATTCATTATAAACCAAGATACCAATTGATTGAAGTGAATCTGTTAATTAAGTTGTTAACCCGAAAAAAGTCTATATTCCAATTTGATAACGCTTACTAATCGCAGTCAAAAAAATGAGCTCTCAAAACAGCTAAGGAAAAATGCCGGCCGAAACAAAGACAAAGGTAAGCCTTGAAATAATCCGAACTTTCAAGAACCCGTGGGTGTCAAAATCTGACCTCCCGAACAAAAGTCACAAAATAAGCCACGCTGTTTTTGCTCACTATAATACAACACATACTGTAATCTTAAACATCCGGCTGGTAAGTTGCAAATAAAACGGGTCAAGCAAGATTTCCGATTTCATTACCGCATTAGCTTCGCACTATGTGAGACTTACCTCAGAAAAAAAGGACCGATCTTATAACACTATGCTCACAAGCTTGCTTATGTAATAATTGAATTGGCAATGGAGTTTTGTCCACGTAGTACTCATATAGATAGTTTCTTTAGCAACGTCTTGCATCAACGGTCAAATCGCCACAAAAATACCCAGAACGATCTATCACTGCCAGCAAATGATTTAAACATGATTTTTTTCATACTCAGCTTAGTGGGCAGCCCAGCCCGTCAACGAGAAGTTTCAACAGAACAACCTTTTTTAAATCTTTCATACCGGTTTTGCAGTATCATTTCTACATCCTGCGCATTCCTCATCACGTGAATAGGGTCCTAATCTTAATCTGCTTCCCAATGCTAAAATTTTTGAGTATAGAAAGTTCAATTGGATCAATTTGGACAAACTTTATAATGATTACTATTATTATTAAAGAATAAAAATGTCTCCAATTTGAATCTGAATAAAAGCAACATCACGTTTATGAAAAAATACACTGACTCAAAGCGTAAAGAGTATCACCTTCTTAGGAAGAAAATAGCATAGTTTACAATTAAAAACAAATCACGCTAAAAGGCAATTGATATTTGTGATAATTTGGTTAAACAAATACTTAAACAGGAACTATTTTGAAGCTTATCTAGAAAATATAAAAACAACTTCTCCGATAATCTAGAAACGTCAAATATTGATTAAATTAGATTTACAGGATCAAATGAACTACGAAATAGGATTTCTATCACTATCATTGGACTGTTAAACTGCTGACTACGTACAGTTATAATTGAACTCCAGATAAAGACGAGAAAGGCTAACTAATTAGGAACAACGCATTAGATGTCAGCTCAAAACGCCAACTCGAAATTAGTAAGCGTGTTAAAGTAAATCACTACTATTTACATTATTGAATTATCTTCAAATATCACACAAAAACCTTATCGATCTTTGAATATTACGGGAAGAGTTGAATAGGTTCGATCTAAAATGTGTTCAAAAATTGGGAAGAAACGAACCCTGGCCTGGCAGTCGAAAAAATATCACAAAGAGTTTGGATTCTCGTCAGTCGGATATCATTTGATTGCATTATCTATCGGACTTCGGGTTTAACTGCGATGAGCTGTGAACAAAGTTTTCATTCACGTGTCGATACAATTCCTGTTGATAAATATTCGATGAGCCGTTTGATACCAAGCCTCTATTGTACAATACACTATTGTGATCGTTAGTTCTATGTGCGGAAGTTTCAGAAGCTCGAGCCAGGTTGATATTTTCAGGTGATGTTTGGAAGCTTTGCTGCAATTGGGTTGGTGAAATATTAAACACAGCCGCACTGTTATGTGAACTTGAACCGCGCGGAGATTTATTGAAAGCATCTCTCGCGTCGTATGGTTGATGTTTGGACCTGCTGTTTTGAAGATTTGTTGCTGTGAGTGATTGCAAATTGTCGTGATGGAGTTTCGAATGGTCGGCAAGGAACCTAAACTGCTGCTCTTTTTCACCTACACCTGTCGATTGATTGTGCTGCCGTAAATTATCAATTTGATTGCTGCCATTAGTACTTCGTGAACTTAATTCATTTCCTGTAGTAGTTGAACTTAATTGTGCATAGATGTTCTGGATCTGTGAATGAAGCGAAGCAGCGGTGGTTGCATTTGCTTCCGACATTTGCTGCGGTGCTTTGAATGGATAATTAGAAGTCAAATGGGCACTTGATGCCATGATCTCAAGCAGGGTTTTCTGCCCTCCAGTTTGCTCCGTTATTCGTCCACTCCTGCTGGTGGTGTCAGAATGACGTATTGCATCAAAACTAGACGTAGTCGATCCCTCTATAGCTTGAGGGGGTGGTGGGGGTCTTGACTTCTCGATCAGAAGTTGATAGTGGAACTTACATCGGAAAGTGTGATCATCTAATTCGTACATGATCCCCTTCTCGTGTTCCTGGCAAGTTGAGTGATCGCACTGTGAACAAATATAAACTGCTACTTTTCCACAGATATCACAGGCGTGTAAAGGGCATTCAAAATTGGACATAGACGTTCCTAGTTCAGGTGCTTTCAGACAGCTTTTGTGGTAAATTTTTCCACAAAATTGACGTCCGCATGATATCATATCGGGACCGGATCCTTGGTTTCCACAACGGTAGCAATGGTCCAATGGTCGCTCCCTGCGATCTCGCTTCTTCCGTTTTCGATCTTTTTCAAGGTTCGATCCGCCTTTTAGAGGCTTCATACCAATATAGCCACTGCAAGACGGCGAATTGCATTTACATTTCAGTTTAGAATTCCCCAAACAATCCATGTTGTAGTTGAAAGTTAGTTCAGTTCCCGGACAGATATCTGTTAAAGCGAACAGTCCGACTCTGATGTCTCCATTGACTGTCCATTTTTGTGTTTCGCAGTTCGGGTCGCACGAATGATTCATAAATCGCGAAAAGTTTCCTCTCGGACCTGCGTCAATGATTCGCTCTTTATCCAACACACAGAAGTAGAAATTGAAGTCACCGATTGTGTTCTGATGTGTAAGACGTCTTTGACACTCATCGATATCGATAAGATCCCCACAATATTCGTTTACAAAATCTCCTTTCTTGATCCAGACTTTCGTTTTCAGACCCCAGCCTCTGTTTTTGGTATAAGATATCTCAAACCTGGGATACTGTGCTTTCTGGAACCTCTGGTTGCTGCACCGATCTCCAGACCTGCACACTTTTGGATGACACTCAACACAAAGCAACCGGTTCCAACAGTCGCTAGTTGGACCACAGGGGTCAGGATCGGTCACTTTGCATTCACACGGCGTGATTTCAGTAATATCAGCACTGTACACTTGCACGTTGTTGCATGGCACATTTTGATAAACTAATTTATAGTTCTCCGGAACATGTGGCATGTTGAAACTAGAACTGGATTCAGTTTGAACCGTTAGCGGTTCCATTTTTGAACTGGTAACTAAAACACCAGCATGAACTGGCTTCATGCATGGCGAAACAGGGGGTGTGATATTGGTTATTTTGGGGTTACTATTCACCAAAGAATTAGATGGCAACGCTTTTTCTTTCCTCGGTAGAACTTTCACATCTGCTTGTTGGGCCAATTTAAGCTTGCTGGCGCCATTTACATTGAACGCGTCTTCGCTTGTTTTTTCTGCTGTCGCTTTTGATGCATTTGCATTTATCGAAGCCGATGATACTTGTGCCATGAGGGCCGCAGCGGCAGCCACTAATTCCTGTTGTTTTTTGGCAGTTCCGGAGACACGACCTCTTGGTTTTTTAGCTGGACTTGCTGCATTCGCGGACGAAACGGAGTTTCTCTGAGGCTTTTGTTTTGCTGTAGTTGCTTCGCGTTTAGCAGGACTTGCCATTCTGCCTTTTGGCTTCGCTTCTTCGTTTTGAAGTACAGAAAGTAGCGGAGAACCCGCCTCAGACGCGCCTGGTGGTGATAAGTTTGGTTGATTTAGTAGCGGCAAAAAGGAGGTTTCAGGTTCAGGCTCGACTTTGGGAGGAGCTTCTTTTTTCTTGGTAGATTCTGTCATAACAGCTGGCTTAAGCAGGTCTGATGCCTTTGGTGATGGCTGGTTGCTAAGTGACGGCAAGGCTGATTTTCGGGTGAATGATTTGCGTTTAACTAGCACCTCGCTTGCTTTGTCTAAGGCAAGTTGAAAATTCTTCGGATAGTGCTTCTCTCCTGGCTCGTGAAAATTTTTGTCATTTTCGTGAAATAAAAATGTAAGTCCAATATGGACCCAGTGGTACTCCTTGGTCGCGAAGAGTTGCACTATGAACTCTCCCACCTGGTGCGGTTCCTCCAAAGATTTCTGAGGAATGAGTCGGGGGAAAATAACCTCAGCGGGCCACCATCTATAGTTCTGCACTTTGGCCCATAGTATGTCCCCATATCGTGGCCTCAACCCCAATGTGCAGCTATTGCAAAACCAAGACTCTTTTGGAAGCTTGTGCATCCCTATGCATTTTAGATGAAAAGAAGCAGGACATCTTTCGCAGCAGAGTAAACTGCCGCCTTTGGAGCACACAAAACACCAACTGACGTTAATATGTGCGTGATTTTTGTTGTTTTTCACCGGCATAAAATGTTTGCAACATATGATGGAGTTGGGTGCTATTATGGCACATCCAGCCGCAAGACATGCATCTGCATCACCGCAATGGTACGCAACCGGACATCTCACACATCGGTACATCTTCCCTCGAAACACATCGGGTGAGTTTTTCTTGTGGAAACCACAGCTTGCACAGGCGTGTAGAGGGCAAATAAGTTCACGTTCGTAAGACATTCTAGCAAGAGGGTACGCTTTTAAGCAGTCATCATGGTAAAATTTCCCGCAGTACAAAACAGAACATGGTCTTACTTCTCCCGTGTTAATTCTACAAATGTAACATGTGTGCTTGCCAATTTTGCACTCCTCACACAAAAATTCGCCTTCAGGCACCTCTTCGATTCCGAGGCAACTTAAGTGAAATGCGCCAGAGCACCGGCCTTCGCAAAGTAGTAATTCTCCCGAAGTTTCACACGATTTGCATACGAACTCCTTCTTTGCTGCTCGACACCCTGTGATCTCCTCGTCTTCTTCGTCCATATGTCCTTCCGCATTCGCTTGCTCTAAAGCTTCCGCTTCGGTCAACATCGGAATAGGCGATCTGCAGTTGAGATCAGGAATCACTATTAAAGAGTTGCTATCTGAAACTGTCGTACTAGCAGGCGGAATTGAAATCGCCGCTGATTTCACTGGCTTTTTTGTTGACGCAGAGGCAGAGTTTACACTCGTTTGAGTCTTAGCGCTGCTGGCGTTTGGTACTTCATTTTTCCGATTACGACCAGGCGAAGGCTTCGGAGGACTTGGTTCTTCAACTTCTTTTGCCGGAGACTCTTCAGGCTTGGTTTCATTCTCAATATTGACTCCCTTGTATGCATTAGTTCCAAGAGTCAACACACATTTCCTCAGAGGTCGCGCGCGGTTTATCAAGGACTCCTCGTCACCTGGATCTGTTTCGTCTCCAGAGTCAAACTTTTGATCCGGATTTTCGTACCGTTTCTTGTATTTATCTTTGATCTTCTGATCTAAATTTTTCCACTGCAAAAGCAAAAAAGAATCCAGATCATCATCATCGTAATCTGGAAATCTTTCTTTGGCTCTATTTAAATGCTTCGTTTTGTACAGATCGAAAATTTCTTGCACAAAATCCGGGTCATTTTTTATTTTCTTTGAAGGAGTTGCAATCTTCGTAGACTCTTTTTGTTCCACAGCTACAGCAGTTGAGCTTTCACGTTTTCTTGCTGTTTCCTTTTTAGTGATTCGCTCAAGCGGAATTGTCGGGCTGAAAAGTGCTTCTGGAATTTGGTCAGTCTGTTTGAACTTGAGATATCTGTCTAGTCGTACATACTTGTCAGTTGATTTTGCCTCATTTGCCTCTTTCACAGAGTCCTCCCACCACAGTTTCTTACTCGGAGGAACTTCATTTTTCTCGCTTCGTCCGTCCTTCTTCGAGCCCTTTTTACCCTTTGACTTTGGATTCACCGCACTCGGAAGTTTGTCAAACTGCTCTGCATTTTCATATTTCACTAAATTCTTCCAGTTAATCCAGGCACGTTCTGGAACGGATCCAAAAAACTGGACATGGTAGAGCACTTTCTTTCCACCAGCTTGTGCTACTTTGAAGAACATGCTTTGAATGGGGTCATTAGTGACCATCGAAGGCCACCAAGGGTATCCGCTAACCCTGGCCCAAACCAAGTCTCCGGGAGTATGTCTTGGAACCGTATCATCAGAAGCTTCATTTGGACTTTCCCTTTCATTGATATCATCTGTCTGAGGTATCACAAAGTTTCCGATTTCAGCAGTAGAACTCTCTTCTAGAGCTAAATCACTTTTTTCTGTCAGTGAATCCTCAAAGGTCTTGAAAATATTAGTGCTATCTGCTACATCATTTGAATCACTTTTGCTGTCGTTTGAGTTTGCCTCAGCAGAGGGATCTACATTGTTTGAAGTATTGGTAGATCCTGAGTTTCCAGAGCCTGCTAAGTGGTCAGAAGGGGTGGGCGTTGATCTTTGAAGGAGATTTTTTTTCGGAGGCAGATTTGAAGACGTGCTCATTTTTGTCACACTAAATAACTTAATCAATTGTAGATTTTCAAACCAAGGCTTCACACACGAGCTCTCTTCCTCAAAAAAAGTTTCTCGCTTTTCACTCTATGCGCCTCCATAGATAATCTGTCATTATCTACCTATAAGCACACATATTTCCGTCGCACGAATTTCTTCATATATATTATAATATTATACCGTAATTACTTTGGAACCAAGGCTGCAAAAACCCTTGAAAGCAAGTCTGAGTACCTTCCTGGCATAACATTTTTTGGCCTCCGTGGTACCATGTAGCCTCGCTCTCAAAGGCGATTCTTCGCTGTTCATGTACTTTTAATTGAACCATGCAACAACTATCATCAAAACAGCAAGAACAGCTATCATCAAAACTTCAATCGACAAATAATTAATTAGTCACATACAGTCTAATTTCACAATTAAGCACTCATGTAAAAAACAAAAGGGGTCCCTCTTATGAATATTCCCGAATATCTTAGTGAACAAGTTACAACGAGACGATTGATATCATCTAGCTTGAATTTTTGCTTTCAACTACATTAACCTATCATAATTTATTTTAAATATTTGGGAACACATAGAAAAAGACCCCCCTACAATCAATTTTTGTAATTACAACAAATCGGCAATTAAGATTAACTTTTATCATCAAAACTGTAGAATTCCGATATCCAGCCTTTCAGTGAATCCGAAAATCCCAGATTACAGGGCGAGTCAAAATAATGACAGTATCTTTTAACTTTGCGCTGGTCTTTACTCTCCAAAAACAGCTTGTTCTTTTCATCTTCGATAGCCAGAGTTCCCAAATATGGATAAAATTGCGCAAACCTATCTACCCAACTACGACAAGTATTCACTTGGTAACTATTTGTTATTTCATCAAACTTAAGAACTATTTCTTCGTCGTCTGGTGATTCGATTTTTGGTCGACATTCATATTGAAAAGCTGTTGCTGAATTCTCTTTAGTGGTATCTCCAGGCCAAATTTGACAATTTGGTACACTGAAAGTTGTGAAATTGTATTTTGTACTAAATGCGCGCATTTCTAACTTTTTGCTCAAGAGCTCCAATTCCATTTCTGCTTGCGTGGTTTGACTTTCAACCTCCTCGAATCGTGAACTTAGTTTCTTTTCATATTGCTCGCATAAATCCTCGTGAACTTCGCTTATCTCTGTCTTATAACTATAAGGGACTTTGAAATTATCTCCATATATTTCATTTTCTAGAACAGTCTGTAGCCCATTTAAGGCGTAGTGGAAATTGTTCTTTTCCGCTATTTTTGAAATGACCTCTTCGTTAACTGTTTTGCGTTTCGTGATGCATATACACTCTAGTAATGTCTCCACTGCCTGAGTTCGATCCTTGGGCAGATTAAACTTTTTACATGACACGCGCACACCTGAAAGTGCTTCTTCATTGGCCACAGTTAAAACTACAGGTTTGTGTGACATCTGAGCAAGAGTGCAAATAGCTTGAATGAAGTTAGAATCGTCGGCAAGCACAACATCTGCATCGTCAACCAGAATTAGACTTTTCGTCTCGCTTTCCCCACTCGCCATTTTCTGGGCGATCAATCCGTCTTTCAACTGAGCAATGATGTGCTTCTGCGATCGACATTGACTAGTGTTGACTTCAACAACTTTGTAGTTCTGATCAGCAGCAACTGATTTCACAAATGACGTCTTTCCAATTCCTTAAAAATATATATCAATCGAAAATATTTACCTATTTTGATGACAATATGCTGCCTAGGCCTATTTTCCAAGAGATACGTTTTTGCAACCTACAACTAATTTAATTTTAAAAAATTAAAAATTGGTTTTTAAAAATTTTTGTTCCCACCATTCAAAATGCGGAGGAACTTCGTCTTCGGGTATGCTATATTTTTGGTTCCAATTTTCAAAGAAAAAGCGGAAAACTTATGCTGGGAGTGATTTTTTATACAGTCATTTATCGATTGTTTAACTAATTTCTAATAACTTTGAAAAACAATTTTCCAGTGTCGAGAAAACCCAGTTTGATTTTTTGTGTGGTTGTCTAACTTTTCTTTAAGTAGTGAAAAACTTACTTTAACTCCAAAAATAAAACACTTCCTTGCCAAACGAGTTCACCGCAAATCGATTTCAGAAGGAGAAAATATGGATTTTTCGGGAAATAACTCTGAGTATAGCCTAAATTTATTTAAAAAAACTTACAGATTTATTAGATTGATTGAAAATTCAATATTTTAGGTCATTACCAGCATTCAAATGCAAATACATACTTGGGGAAGACATTCTATGGGAGGGAAATTTTGGGGATGTGGATTGTACGGATGATTTAAACGTCTTCAACGCAGAAGCAAAGCAGAGCTTCGCAACACTCGTGATACAATCAAAACATAGCATTATACAATACTGTAAAGAAAAAGGAAGAGTGAAATCGATTGTATTTGAAAAAGTATGCTAATGAAATTGCATGAAATAGGTCGAAAAAACAACAGCAAAACATTTCTTACCGTTGTCTCGCATGACGTTTAAAAACAGTCCTAACAAACATTGAGAATGAAAGACCGAGTGGCAACTAAAGCAGCAAAAATTGAAAATTTTCTAAAACCCATCCCTCCTGAAACATGCAAAAGCATTTTTTAAAAATCCCCTTGAATCTAAGTAACATTAATTGGTTAAGCCGATATAACACAAGCTGACCCCGTTTAACCAAAAAACATGAGTTCAATTATTCAAAATCAGAGTTGGTAATCTTATTAACTACAGAACAACTTTCAGTAGTAGCAAAAACTTCGAATGAAAAACCCAAGGACGGAGAGAAGCAGCTTGAAGAGCGTACCACATAAATCAAATTACATTTGGAAAACGAAAACAGAAAACCAGCCGACAAAAATTATGCCAAAAATTACAAATCTCAAAAAATCACAATTTTTTTAACACAGAGGCGAAGCGATACAAAAAGAAATGACGAAGATTGAAACAAAACGGGAAAAAAAATAAATTAGAAAAAACTCTTTTTTCATCACGAACATTTTTTTCATCACTAAAAATTGCAAAAAAAAAGCCCAAAACATCTAAAATAATTACGTGTACCATTGAAACTATACAAGCTCTCAGAATGATAGAAAAAAGCCGAATACTCATTTCGCGAAATTAAGCCGACAAAATAAAGCACACAGACAAAATCCTAAATTAGCCTAAAAATTCAGCTTGCAAAAAAACGAGTCTTGACTGAAACTCCCGGTCTTTTTGGTCTCAAGCATGGGTGTCAGAGCAACAGGAACGGGAACTAAGCCGACTAAAATAACAGACGGTCGAGAGTCAGAAAAAGCACAGTCTCTATTTAACGCTTCCCAGATGTTGGTCCTACTAGTTGGTGGAGAGCGATTTTACAAATGCATCATTCCCCAAAAAAGAGGGAACAGAAACGACGACACAAGAAGTCCTATACTGAACCCTTTTTGGAAAGAGAGTGGCCCAACAATAGCCAAAACGAGCCCCTCAAACAATACGTACACTATAATGGTCACTATAGCGGCCGGGCGTGCGGGTTAGACAATGACATCAGGTTACGATAATCATGTGCTGCTTGATGGGCATTCATCAGAACCCGGGGCCAAGAGCAATGGACATCAACAAGTGGGACGAACGAAAACTTCGGAAAATGCGGGCTAAGAAAAAGGACAAAACAAGCAGGGAAAAAACAAGTTCAAAAATGGACGCGCATGCTTATCGAAAGGACTGACGAAGACAAATGCAGCACCTTACAGGGAAAGCGAGGAAACAAGAGAAGGTACGGTGGAAAAGCAAAATTTCTGTATGAGTACGAAACGTGGTACTAAAATAGGCACGTGGAACCTGCAAAGGAGCAAAATACAGGCGGATGCACGACGTTGAGTACAGCATATCCTAAAAGCAACAATAGGACATAAATGGGACATCGTCCTTTTGTCAGAAATATCCTCCAAAAAGGAAGGGATACTGTGGTATGAGGAAGACTCGGACCTTATTCACGCAAAACGAGCAGGAGTTTATCTAAAGGAACCAGTGGGCTCAAAATTGGAAAAAGCAACTGGGCCAAAAATGGTTAGTCGAATGGGTTGATATGGTAACGCTGAATACCATGAAGCTAGTTGCAGTCTGCCAGCCACTTTCGCCGTATAACATGAAAATCGAAGAGTACCGTAAAGCGCTAGAGACGGCGATAGCATGCAGAAAGAAGGATGAAATGTTTCTCATCGGAGGACACCATAACGCTCAAATAGGCAGACAGAATAACACGGAACGGGAGAGCAAATAGGAAAAGTTCAGTAAGCGAAAAAATACAGCAGCAAGCGACGAAGTAATCGAATTGGCAGAAAACAACAACTTGGATATCGTGGTCACCTACTTCAGGAAGAACAACAGAAGGACTTGGTGTCATCCTAGTACAGGACATTGGTACGCGTCAGACTACTTCTTGGCAAAGAGGCACAAGGCACAGGAATCTCATCAGATGTTAAGGTGGTACAGGAAGACAGATGGTATAACCAACGACCAAAGATGATCCGAGTTAGCTTCAAGAAAACCAAGGAGAGTTTCAACCGAATTAGACAAGAGATAGAATGGTGGAAGTTGCGCATCGAGAAACAAGATGAGTATCAACAACACATAAACCGTGCCTCGCTTTCAAGGGAACCAACATGGACATTATTGTTCGAAACCATGAGAAGGGCAGCAAAAGCAGTATGTGATTTGGAAGATACAATAAGAAAAATCTGCCAATGGATGAGATGCTATGAAGAACAGGCAATCGAGTTCAAAAACGGAATCCAGAACGTGGCCAGAAAGTGCAGCGCAGCGACGAACGACAACAAGAGAGAAGGCAAAGGAGGAGCTAAAAGGAGTACGCAGAGAATACAAAAAGAAACTCAAGGAATGGGAGAACCAATGATAGAAAATGCTCTTAGCGAAATGCGTGGAAGCTATGCACAAACAGGATATGGGGGAGATGTACAGCATCCTGAAACAGCAAGGACTCAAAAATTATGCAGTACCCAATCCAAAACTTTCAAGCAACGCTTTCAGAAAGATCAAGAACGAGGCGAAGCAAACGGACTGACAGAAAAACCCAAACACAAAAAATCATACGATAGTTCCCACGAACTACGACAGGAAGGCCGACAAATTGCAGAACACTGTAGCTCGACGCCCAAAGAGGGAGATATTATGGAGTAGTTGAAAAAAAGGAAAAAGCACCTGTCGAGGACATTCTCATGATCATTCTGAAGTCAGCACCAGTAGCGTTCCTCAAAAAATTGGTAAAAAAGGTGCAGACCATGTTCACAACAAGAGCGGATCATTGGGACGACATAGTGAAGGTTGCATTTATAATCCCGTTGCATAAAAAAAAGAAGCAAAGGACAATATAGATATTTCCGCGGTGTGTGCTTGCTATCTATGATAAGCATACAACTCGCCAGAGTAATGGCAACAAGACTGAGAGACTGGATTGAGGAATTCGGGGATTTTTATATTAACCAACAAGGCTTCCGACAGAACAGATCTACGGCGGACACGACCCACATATTGATAGGACTACAGTAAGATAACCGAAGTTTATGCACAAGAGTCTGAGCAGAGATAGAGCATGTCTTCTCGATATACGGAAAGCCCATCCAAAAGTCAACCGACCTCTATTATGGAAAAAACTGGAAGGTGATTCAGATTGTCAAGAGAACAATCTTCATCATTCTTGGATCGCGAAAACTCACACTTGATGTTTTTCAGACAATTTTTACCGAAACCGAAATGATACCGAATTCGAGACCCTTGACAATTGTAACTAATTACCCAGAAAATGACGAGCCACTGACACCAAATCATTTTCTCATTCAACGATCTTTCAGCAGCCTTCCACCGGGAGTATTCCACGACAGCATGCCATTAACTTTCACTAAATGGACCCACGTTCAACAGATGATGAACCACCTGTGGAAGCGGTTGAAGAAGGATAACCAACCTTCACTAATGAAACGCCCCAAGTGGAACGAAATGCAACCACCATTGTAGGTTGGAGACATAGTGTGGGTACTCAAACACCTCACGCCCCGAGTTATTTGGCCGATTGGACGTGTGGTGGAGGAACATCCAGGAAGAGATGGCACAACACGAGTGGTGACCATGAGAACGGCTTACGGCACTCTCAACCGCCCCGCTACTGCTCTTTTTGATTTTTTGTGCAACGCTTTTTGCGCCGTTTCAGACAATTCGGGGCCGCAGGGAGTATGTTGCAAAAGCAACTACATTTTCCCGATCTTTGTAAATCAAAAGTCACTGTGATCAAACATTTGTAATCTCTTTGATATAAACACTCTCGAAACATACCAGAACTAAGAGAGTTGACTCTTGGAGCCATGTTTTGACGTAAAGTGACAAGTCAACTTCATGTTTTGGGGTGGGCGCCAAAACATGTAGTTGACTTGTCACTTTACGTCCAAACATGGCTCCAAGAGTCAACTTTCTTAGTTCTGGTTTGTTTCGAGAGTGTTTATATCAAAGAGATTACAAATGTTTGATCACAGTGACTTTTGATTTACAAAGATCGGGAAAATTTAGTTGCTTCTTCAACAGAAGGGAATTGGTTCGGGGGAGATTTCCTTGGACTCTAAAGGACCTGCATGAGGAAACAGAATACAAGGGTAAAGGCAACAAGGAGCTTAGCTCCAAATCGACACCGCAACGCGGATTGAGGGAAGGATGTCCTTCTTCACCTAAATGTTTAGTATTTTTCATCAGATTACAATGAGAGCTGCGGAAAAGCAGCGTAAAGTTAATGGACTGAAGATCTCGTATATATCCAACAAAACCTGCAAGACACAACGAAAGGATAAAAGAATAAAGAAGCGAAACACTGATATCTTAACAACACCTTGCTTGCCAACGACACTACAATTCTGAATAATAAGGAGAGCATGGACGACGCGAAAAACAGGAGCAAAACGTAAAACTGGGCGGAAACAGTGCGGCAAGAAGCAGATTCTTAGGCGTGTGGCTAGGTGAGTCCGAAAATAATAAATTACGTATCCAACAAGGAACGGGGGGAATGAAACAAAAATGAAACAAGGTTAAAAAGCGTCTCAAAAACTCAAGATTAACAAAAAGGACGTAAGCACGAGTTCCAAGAATCAAGCGCCACTAAAAATAGAACAAAAGCACAAAAAGAGATGGAATGTGAGAAAAGAACTTCGAGTTAAATCAACCTGAATGAATATCGAGAAACGAAGCATGAACGGCTAGGACAAATGATGCGAATGCCTGAAGACAGGAGAGTAAAGCATATAACCGGTTGGCTGAGTAAGCTGGAAGATACTTTAAAACCAAAAACAAAGTACCGATGCACCCCCACACTGGAATAAGTTAACGTGGGAAGCAGACATGGACCAACAAGAGATAGAAGACAAGGCTCTGAACAGGAAACAGTGGAAAGGAGTCGGATGTCTTACTCGATGGGAGGAGTCGATGGGAGGAGTCACAAGAGAACGGTTGGGAAGGAAAAAAAATATCGAGCGATCACAAAGAAAGAAGTGTTAACACGGAATGAAAGCATTGCGAACAAACAACCAAACTGAGAAGAGACCTAGCGACAAATGCAAGGAGAATGCACAGAGAAAACGAATACGAACCCACATGCAATAGACTCGAGCAGCCTTCAAACAAAAATCAAACCTGGAAAACCACGAAAAGAATTTCTGTGGTACAACAAGCCCCACAAAATACGTCCCATCAACGAGAAAATGTCCATTATGGAGAAACTGACATCGGCAACAAACCTGGCCCAGCACACAAAGTTCTGCAGAGGGCGACAATAGGGCCATTACGGGGTGAATACCCGAGAGAGAGAGAGAGAGAGAGACTCTAGTTAACGAAAAAAAGCTCCCAGCCGGATTCTTCGAGACACAAACCTTTGCCGTCTCAAGCAGTTATGTAAGCTCTACGCCAGATGCGCCCGATCATTGAATGAACGTATAATTACCATGGGATAACATAGCTGAAAAACCTGAGCAGAGACCCTTCAAGACAAAAAACAAATGCAAACTAGTAATTCTCTATTCCCCTCAGAAAAGACACACCGCACAAAAAAGTTTCTAGCTTCTCAAGCGACGCAAAAGGAGGCCACTAAAAATATATAAAAAATGAAAACACAAACAGAATAAAAAACTAAAAATAAACAAATCGATTTGGTAGAATTTCATGCAATTTTTAAACCAAATTCCGATTCAGCCGGATATTTAAAATGCTTAAACACTAAAAGCAACTACAAAAATAATTGTTTACAACAACGGTTCTAGGTTCTCAAGCGACGCAAAAGGAGGCCACAAAAAATATAATAGAAAACGAAAACAAACAATAAAAAAAAACGAAAAATAAACAAATCGATTTGGTAGAATTTCATGCAATTTATAAACCAAATTCCGATTCAGCCGGATATTTAAAATTCTTAAACACTAAAAGCAACTAGAAAGATAATTGTTTACAACAACGGTAAGCTATTGTTAGATGTGGCAACTAAGCCGACAAAACATAAGCAGGCAAAAACTAAGCCGAAAATTTTATCTGAAAAGTTCCGTTTGAACAAAAAAAACAGATCCTGGTCAGATTCGAACCCACGATTTTTGCCGTCCATTCGTTACTTCTACGCGAAGTGTGCAAGAGACACTAAGAAATTTGAATTCATCAATAACCAAGATACCAACAGGAGTCCAGGCGAGTCGTCTGAACAAAATTATTCACGGGGAAAAAATATA
This sequence comes from Symsagittifera roscoffensis, assembly GCF_963678635.1. Lineage (NCBI taxonomy): Eukaryota > Metazoa > Xenacoelomorpha > Acoela > Convolutidae > Symsagittifera > Symsagittifera roscoffensis. Next base: position 16,696,262 of record NC_087064.1, read on the forward strand.
CTAACTGATTGCAATACCCAAGCTCATCGCAAGGGTAACAAAAATAGTTACCCTTGCTCATCGCAAGGGTAACAAAAATAAAGTTAATTACTATAGAAAATGATCTGAGCTAATTTTATTTGAATTTTAAAGAATTTGAGCATGTTCATTCAATTGTACTTTTACGTGCAAGAAAAGTTTTTAACGGGAAAAAAATCTAGTTCCAGATTACAAGTCACTTGCCCAGTCAAGTGAAACAAAAATTAAGCATAGGCGAAGCTGAGCTGCGCGATACAAAACAAAAAAGCCAAAAGAATGTGAAATACATTAGAAATGGATATTAGCATCGGATGAAATTTTACCAAGCGGTAACAAAGTCGACAGTACCTTAGCAGAAAATCTTTCAGCCGAAAAAATCAACATGACTTGAGACTTCAAAAAGATAAAGCTCCCTCGGATTATTTCCCATATGAAAACAAAAACAGGTCCTGTTAGATTCGAACCCATGACCTGTGCCGTCCCAGCCGCATTTGTTACCTCCAAAGAAAAGTGCCGTAAATACCAGGGGAGGATTTAGGGGGGGGGGGGGGGGCGGACGCCTCCTCTCAGGGATTCGACCCCCTGCCGACCCAAAGGGTCCCTCCTTTGTGCTATTTTGAGATTTGCATTTTTGGTGACGGGCCCAAATATTTTTCTAAATGCGCCTTTGGCGCCAATATATACTAATTTTGAGGGGGGAACGCGCGTCGAAAAACCGCGATTTTTGGTCAAAACTTTCCAAAAAATTGCCTAAAAACGCCTTGTTTGGACTGCTTTTTCATTTTCAAAATTTTGCCTGCGGCGCAGAAACTTTGGCCCAATCAGGTACTAAACAGTGCTTAGGAATAGCTCGAAAAATCATTTCGGTCGACCGTAAGAAAATCCTGGATCCGCCCCTGGTAAAGACAGAGAACTTTGAATTTAATATGAGCTGAACCTAAATTTACCTTTCTAATTTTGACAATTCTGTGAACGAAGTTATTTATGGGAAAAAAGATTAGTACCCGATTGCAATACCCTTGTTCATCGCAAGGGTAAAAAGTATTAATAATTTTTTTCTTCTTTTAAAAACAATTGTTGTCGATTATTATGCTTGCTGATTTTCTACGCGTTCGTATAATTCTCTCATCATTCCACGCACAAAAAAAAACAGACTTTAATATGGGAAAAAAAAACTTTTTCTTTAGCTTTGTGATGAATATGGCCGGAAAACTCTGTGCTAATTGCACAGCAACCGGATGTCCTTGTTGACTATAATGGATAGATTCATTGTTTTCAAATCTACCTAAAACTAATTCAAGCCAAACTCAGCATAACATAATTATGGTTTTTAAGTGTTCGAAAAACCAAAACAAGAAAAAAACTATATGAAACTCGCAGTCACATAGATAGCTAATGTTGACTAACCTGGAGGACCCGACACTATTGCAACACAAGTTGATTCAGCGTTTAACAACAGTTGCTCTTCTTCTGCGTCTTCTGTCCTTCGCTTACGTAACACCTCTAGCACTTTATTCGTGGCCATACTATATGTTATCAACCAATTAGCAAAGTTCTCAGCATGGCTCTTCAAGCCCAGGATATCTTCGCTAAATGAGGCCGAAAACATATCTGAATATAATTTGTTGCTCCAATCTTGATGAACTAAGAACCGGCGCAGCATCGGTCTGATCGAAAAATCACGGTGCTTTGATTCGAGGTTCTTCACACATTCACGCGAATCATCTTCAGAGAGATCTCTGATTGATATTGTATACCTAGTGTCAGCTCGAACAGTAGAAACTATACTTTCTAATGACAAATCTCCTTGCAAAAACTGCATGGCATCGAAAGCGAGATCTTGCAAAAAAATTGGCATTTTATACCCAGTCATAGGTTTTATTTTTTCTTTCTTGGTTTCAACAGATGTTATACACGGAAATGAAAATGGATCCAGTTCCATTATTTGCCCGGCCAATCTATCGATTTCTTTGGCTGTGACATTTGCTATAGACTTCGGGAGAACTATCATAGACTGTTTGAGAGAAGACTCTTTTTGGGCACGTAATTCTGCTTTTCGTTGGTTGATGTCCTTGAACAATGATGGCACAACTCCGTTGTTGTTAATTGATGCAAGTTGTTTAGAAACATAAACTTTCTTTGGTTTTGGTTGTAAAATACTTTCATCGTCTCCCAAAGAAAAACTTTTTCCTGAAAAAGTGTTTTCTGTCTTCTGACGTTTAGGTGACGCAAGCTCATCGAAGTCATCTTCATCTTCTTCGTACTTGTGAGCAACTCTCGATGCCCTTTTCCTAATTCGTTTAACACGACGTGTATTCGACGCCTTACCATCGGGGCTTAATTGACACGGCGATGATTCGCTGTCTGATAAATTTTCACTGTATAGCTTTTGCGTCGACCTAGTTTTGCGAGATTGCTTTGTCTTGACAGGTGATTTGGGCGAAGTGTCTGTTTTCACGTTATTCTTGGCCGATGCTTTCGTGAGTATGTCGAAGGCATTTTTCATCCTGAAATGAAGTTAACGTTCCCCTTTTATCAGTAGAGTAGTTTTGTTGCAACCACTCGGTTTTTTTCCAGCGGTTGAAGACATCCCAAACAGTGTTCGTTCGGGTTCCAACGTGGTATCATATCGGACACTTTTACAGGACAGTAACACATAACATTAGGACGACAAATGAGCAGTATAAGACTTTAAGTAGAAATAAGATTTAAAAACGTATGAACATTACGTCAAGGGAAACAAATTCAGTTTTTCTATTACAATCGTTGAGTAAAGGAGCATGAAGAAAAAGAAAGAAGTTTATCGAAAAAGCAGGAAATTTCCAATGACGGAAAAGAACCGGAAGACAAAATAATAGAAAATATTTTATATATAGAAAAAGCTAATTCTTGCCGAGTGACTAGCAAACCAAACTGGAGAATTAATGGTATTATGTTATACGAAGATTTCTTCAAATTAAAAAAAAAGATGATTTTTTTTTCAAATTGATTTTGTTTTCTTTATTCTTTGAGTGTCTGAATTATGGTGAACACATGAAATTCGTGATTCCGAAGTTTTTCTTACAGATTACAACTTTTATCGATCAAATAGAAAGTGATCGCCCAAATCTTCAACCGATAGGGGAACTTTGAGTCGTGTGTTAAATAATTTCTTATGTCCAGAGCCTGCAAAGTTCAAATTTAACACAAATAAGATGGTAGAAGCAAGTCATTTCGGGCTAGAGATTATTGATTGTATTTTGTTATTCGCCACCTTCGAAGGCAAATGTTTTGAAATCAAATGAAACACGTAATTTATATAAAAAAACTGTTTATATCGGTGTGATATGACATCAAACGAACCATTAGGTCAAGTTTTAACTTTTGACACACTATCAACTGGCGTATTTGATCTGGTCTTTACCGGTAAAAAAAATCAAAACCCAGATAGGAATAATTTCTTGGGAAAGCTTTTAAATCATCATGCTATCATGGTTATTTTTAAAAAATGAATTACCAAATTTAACTTGTCGTTAATTGTCAAAGAACTTAGTTTATCAAATTCAGTTTGTCAAACAAATATGGTGAACACATGAAATTCGTGATTCCGAAGTTTTTCTTACAGATTACAACTTTTATCGATCAAATAGGAAAAGATCGCTCAAATCTTCAACCAATTTCGATTTGTAGGTTAAATCAATTTCTATGTCGAGAGCCAGCAAATCTTAACTTTGACACCAATAAATTGGTAGAAGCGATTCATTTTGGGCCAGAGAAGCTCAAACTATCGATTGTCTTTTGTTATTCACCGCCTTCGAATTCAAATATGCATGAAATCAAAAAAATAAGGCCTTTTTTCAAAAAAAGTGAAGTCGGTATAGTATGACATGAAACAAACCAACTAAGTCAAATTGTGGGTTATGATACACTATCAGTTGACGTATTTGATTTGGCCCTTACCAGTACAAAACAATTCAGAACCCAGATAGGAGTAATTTCCTGGGAGAGCTTGCAAATCATTATGCTATCATGGTTAATTTTAACAATTGAATTATCAAATTCAACTTGTCGTTAGTTGTCAAAGAATTTAGTTTGTCGTTAGTTTGTCAAATTTAGTTTGTCAAACAAATATGGCGAACAGAAGAAATTTGTTATACCGGGCAGCTTTTCTTTCAGACCTTAACTTTTACCAATCGATTAGGAAATGATCGCTCAAATCTTCAATCAAATGGGGGAACTTTTATTTGTAGGGTTAATCATTTCTTATGTCCACCGCCTGCACATTTCAATTTTGACACCAATAAATTGGCAGAACCAAATCATTTCGGTCTAGAAAAGCACAAATTATTGATTGACTCTTGTTAGTCTCCGCCTTCGAAAGCAAACATACATGAAATCAAAAAATATATACTTTTCATAAAAAAATGATGGAGTCGGTGTGATATGACATGAAACAAACCAACTCAGTCGAATTGTAACTTATGATACACTTTCATTTGGCGTATTTGATTTGGCCCTTACTAGTACAAAAAAATTCAAAATCCACATAGGAGTAATTTCCTTAATTTGGTAATTCATTTTTTAAAATGAATTTGTTGTTTTTAAAAATGAATTTGTTATCCCAACAGACGGTTGTTGTTGTCGTTGAGCCGCCATTTGTCGCTCCTTGAACTGCTTGCCGGATCAGTCTTCTTCACTAATCCCGAGACCCTTCCGGATTGAGCGCAAATTAGCATTAACGTGCTTAAATACTCAAATAACCCTACAGTCTCACAAACGGGCCACACAATTAATCGTAACGATCTCAACTGATATAAATGCCTGTAACAACACTATATCTAACAACAAACGGGAGGGTCGGATCACATCTCGTCTGGGGGGATACTGACTTTATACTTTTTTTACAGTCATCAAACAGAATTTACAAAATGCCCGAAATCACTTTTATCCACTTCATATTGACTCACTGCAGAATGTAAATGGCATCATACTACATAACTATAGCCTTCCAAATTCTTTCACTAATCTGCACTTTCGAGGATATGACCTAAACTAAAAAAATTTTTCTGACTTCCAATGTCAATGCGCTGATTAAAAATTTTTTCTCCTAGATTTTAAAAAGTGTTAGTTTGCAGGACAGTCCTGCTAACCAACAAGCTAAAATTATCCTACTATGCTTCTTCCTTCGGAAATTTAGTTGTTATTGTTCCTGAATATTAAAACTAAGGAACTTTGAGGTTAGAAACAATAATGAAACAATCTACCTCTTCAAGGGATTATCCAAGCCTTTCATGTCACCACAAAGTGATCAATCGTCCTAGTTGATTAAAAACAATCATGCCGGCTGGAAAATTTAAATATGCTCTTCACTCAGACCTTCCTAAATAAATACTAAGTGTCTCTAAAGCCACTAACTAAAATCAAAATGCAAATTTATAAATGCAACAAATTCTTTAACGTTTATAACTCAACTTAATGTTTTCTTTCAGTTTCAATTACAACTTGGTTGCTTTGTTTCTCAATTGAGTTTTTTGTCACATACAAAACATTTCTGAGTTTTGACTTCTTTTTCTTTCGTAACTTCTTTGTTTCTTCTTTTCTCGTCATTTAGAAGTTCTAAAACTTCTAAATTCTTAGAATTTCTTTCTTTTTGCATCTTGTTCTTCGGCCATTTGTCAATGTTCATCTCCTCCTCCTGCGACATTGACTCTGCACTTTCAGTTTTTGTGTCTTGCACCACATCGTTAGCTAACAAGGTAGGGGATCAACAAGGTAGGAGATCAACGTTAGATTCTCTGTTCCGGTGGTCACTGCATTACGATGAGTTACAAAAGCTCGCTTGAAAGCTCCTGCTCCAATGTCCAGCTGATACGCACTGTACACTCTGCTGTGCTTCAACATATGCTTCTTAGCATATTCGTACAAACATGCAGTCATGTTGGCTTTAAACCATGGCATCAATCGTCTTCTGGCCCATATCTTTTTCACTTCCATCGGAACGTTCAAGATTTTGCACATTGTCTCAAAAAGATCTAAATCTTTTAGACAATCCAATCTCTGCAATTGTTCTCTCGTCGGCGCCTCCTGTCTATTGTTCTCTTTCACATGAAATTCCAGCCATCGTATCGCCATCATAACTCCCAATATCACTATCGTTTTGGGCCGTGATGAGTCCCAGATCAACACTAGATTACTACGCCCGGGGTACCACCATGTTTGCAACAAGCAATGGCAGGGAAACTCATCATGTGTTGACATGATGCTCCTCCAATTACGCTTTCCCGAAGCTTCCAGTAGTGGTTCCACTTCCATCATCACTCGGTGGACTTCATCATTCTCATCTACTGCATTGTAATCCGTGACTGTCGATCCTTTCTGCTTCTGTCTTTCAAAGTCACTGAAGTTCCCACTGGCGTATCCCATGAACTTCTTTCTCAGTATCGATTCTAACTCTTTTTTAGTTCTCTCCGGAACTGCTGAGAATATTATGCACAGTAACTCATAACATTTTTCTGACATTCTCGCTAGTCTTACCCATTTTGGCACCGAGAAGTCTTGATCCACGATCGTTCTCGTACTTTTCACATCCACAGCTACAAAATGCACTGGGTATCTGCTCTTGCACATTGGAGAATCTCCCTATTTCGTCTATTTGCCTCATGGTTTCTAGTTCCACGGGTTCTTTCATGTTCACTCGCATTGGTTTGCTTTGATGCATATCCAGCAGTGCTAGCAAGAACAAAGCTTTCGCTCGTTCATTGCCTTCCCTTAGCATCTTGACACAGGTGTTCAATGCTGGCACTGACATTTGTTCTATCATGAACCGGATGAAACAGAGAGCGTCTCTCCGCTTCGCGCACGCTATTGCCGCTTCCTTTTGGGTTATCAGATCTCTCATGCTCGTCATTAGGAATACCTTTTCTTCCTTTGATCTTTTCCTTTTTTCTGAGTCATATTCATCGCGAGTTAGTCCGATCATGCACCAGACGAACCTCAGTTGTAGCTCAGTTCTCACGTAAGGTACTGCTATCAGAGCGTGTATCTTCAGCGTGGTTCTCATTTATTCTCCGAAAAACCGTATCACTACCGCTCTCCATGGAAGGCTCACCAACTGCTCTATCGTTTCTGCATGCATCTCAGACGATACCAGAGTCCCGTATGCTTTCTGCTTCAGGGTGGTGCCTTGCATCATCGTTTCCAAATAACCTTCCACGGCACTTTGGTCTTCCAGAGCCATCAAGTATCCTCTGGCCGAATTTCTGTACTCCAACATCTCCATGTACCCATTGGCGGGTTCATCTATTGATACAGTATCCGACACTGTCAGTCGGTTACATTCCACTGGGACTAGCTGTCCCACAACACTTTCTTTTCCGTGGTTTATGGGATACGGTTTAAAGTCTTTCATAGTACTCTCTCCACATTGGCTGAGTTTTTCCATTTCTAATGTTGCTCCAGTCAGAGTGCGGTCACTCCTATTGGTTTTGTAACCAGTTGATTTTACCCCTGCCATGAGAATAGGTGGCACCATGGCGACATCAGTCAACCTCCTATCTGTGCCAGGCAATCGATCATCACCCTGTTCTAAATCGATAGCTTCTTCGACTAGTTTTCTTTTCGCTGAGTTGACAGCTTCTATCGAGATTTCGGAATCCACTTTCGTCTTTCCCGCCTTCCTCAATTTCACCTTGCCGCCCAGTTTCATCTTCATTTCATTAATTTTGTCAATCACCAATTTCGATTGCATCGTTCCTTTCCGGGTTCTTGACAGATATACCACTTCTCCTTTGTCTTCTTGCGGCGTCATCTTGATAGGAGATTTTGCCTCACTTTCGTCAGTGGCTGAGTCGAGCAATAACTCACTCAATCTCCCTTCACAATCGTCGAGTTTGTTAAGGACCTCCCGCATTAGTGGTGGGTTGAGACCTAGTTTCAAAATGGACTGGGTACCGTAGCTCTGAACCACCGTCCATACCTCTTCCATAAAGGCTACTCTGTCCATTCTACATCCCGTCCTATTTTCATGGTCCCTGTGATGCACCTCCCACTCTTCTTCGGGCAACGTTCCCAAGAAAAGTACTCTGGCAGCGCCTTCTATTCTTCTTCTCCTTGGTGATTCCATGAGGAGTCTTTGTTCTGTATCTTTAGAATTGCTCGGAGAGCCGCTCTCCGGTAAATTCCGGTTTGTTTCCATGAAGGCTGACGGGGGTTCCAGCGTGGAAGTACCCTCGTCTGCTGGCTCAGTCATCTCCAACGCATCCGCGCCGCTTCCAAAATCACTGAGAAAATGAAGTCTAGGCTGGACACTCCTCCTGTCGATGCCTTATAGTCTTCTTTTTCGGCCTGATCGGGTTCAGGTTGCATAGGTTCCTCCGATCGACGGCTTCTTCCCTGCCCATCATCTCCTTCTGAATTCTCTTTCGAATTTGAGGGCCCTTGCTCTTCACTTCTGGCCCCTTCCGGAAATTGTGGTATGACTAGCCTGCCAGCTGACTGATCTTCTTCCTCTCCATAGACTATTTTGACCTCCTCATAGCCGAAGGTTCTCGTCTGTAGCGTTCCTCCTACCGTTAACTCCGGTTTCACACTCGTCAAGATAAGGGGGGCCTCTGGTAATTCGGCTCTATCTCTCATCCTCATAGGCGCTAGATCCAGTTTCGCCCATTCCTCGTCAAATCTCCCAGGCTACGGAGTCACTGCGTTGCTTATTCGCCTTCTCGTTTCTTGATCCGTGTAAGCAAACTGCGTATGCTGTAACACTGCGGCATTTCTGCCCACAAAACTCGGATCCATCGTTTCCGAGAATTTCGCCATCCTCCTATCATTGTTCTCAAAAGCTCTCAACCTAGGAGTTTGCACTGTGGAGACTGCTCCGAGCAACATTCTTCTTATCAGAGGGAATTCAGGGATTTCCTCTGGCAGCTTCTTGTAATCACCCCAACCTTTCGTCTCTTGTCTCACCTTGTGGTATGCCGCAGTGAGTCGAGGAAGTCTTGTGATCACGTCATTTGTCTTGTCATAGGGCCTCAGATTCCAGAGCTTCGGGAATACTTCAAAATGCCTTCTGTCCACTTCTCGCATGCGATCGCGGAAGTGATAGTCGAAGTTGACGATTGTCATCTCTGGCTCCGATATCTTCGCAAACAACATATCTTCGCTCATGAGCTCTCGCAATACATGCTGCTCACACCAATTTAGCGCACTTCCGTCCACTGCTGATATGAGGTTCAGGTGCAGCACCGACCTCCTGAATGCTTCCACCCTAACATCAGGGAACGCAAGCGTGACTGCTGGTCCATATATGACCGTCACGATTTCCGTGGCTCCTCTGATCAACGCTAAGGGCTCGGTCCTCATAGCTAAGCTCATATCAGTTAGAAGGGGCATGCCCCCAACATGTCGTCGCACGTCTTCCTCCCTCTGGATTGTCTCATCCTCTCCTGTTCCAAAGCGATTCTGCTGCAGGAGGTACTGCTGCAGGACATAAAAGTATGTCTCACATCTCTTATCTTGTTCCAGGAATCCGTAGCTCGCTTCACGTCGAACTTCCTCACATTCTCTCTCATCTGCTCTGGGTAGCGCGTCAAATTCATCAGTCCCTCCAAGTTTCCATGCGTTATCACGATCAACATTAGAAGTCCATCTAATCGCAAGTTTTGAACTCCTTCGGCGAGCAGTACAGCCGGTCCTTTCACAAAATTTTCTGCTCCAAACGTCACAAACAAGGCTAGTAGTTCAACGATCGACACTTCCACTACTGCTTAGAGGAATTCTTTTATCAAATATCGAGAAAGTGTTGGGTAAATTTTCGCCAAGAAGGACGCGGTCCATCTGTCTCCTAGCCCTTCCAGCATGCTATCAGTCCGGTCAAAGCCCTCTTCTTCCTTTATATTCTGTGTCCAAAAAGTCTCCAGGGTAACTTTGCACATTCTGTTCACGAACTCGGCTGATTTCTCTTCAGCATTTTTGGCCAGGATCACCTCCTTTACTAAGTAGCCATGGATCTTCCTGATCATTACTGGGCCTTGCTCGAAAGCATCCGCACCCAAAGCTGTCTGGTTTCGTTCTCAGAACCATCGCCTCCAGATGATCTCTGGTCTCCTTGAAATTCTCTCTTCTCTTTCCTCCTTTTTTTATTTCCATTCCCCGGAACCACAAATCGTTTGACAACGCTGCAATTACTCGATGGTCATCGTCAATTCCCGGCTTTAGTTTGAGTTGTCGACTGAAGTTGGACAGTTCCAACCCCAGCACCTCCTCTAACACCAACATGTGTAGTGAATGGTTCTTAAATCCTCGCATCGCATTCGAGATGTCAGACCACACCGCAGGTAGTTCAGCTCTGAGTGGCCTCAGATTCTATATCTCTATTCCGCGGTTTGGGGCAGAAATGATTACATCATATTTCCCTTCCGAGAGCAAAGCCACAATCGCATACATGAACTTCAGTCCATACGGGAGATGTGCATATCCCGGAGACAGTGCAAACACGGCTCTCGGTGTTTTTTTAGTGAAGGCACCCTCTTTCAGGGTATCTTCCACTTCACCCATTGACTCGAGGATATCTTTTATAGCTGGTCATACAGCGGCTTCGGCTGTTGTAGGCTCTCTGAGTCTGCTCAGAAAACCTCTGCTGTGTAGATGGTCATTGATGCCATCGAACAAAATTGTAATTGGGCTCATCTCTGTCTGCCTTTGTACTTCGATTGCCATTGACACAGATTGCATTAGGTCTAGGTCGACCGCTGCCAACATTACAACATCAGGCCAAAACAGAGACTTGGAGGTATATACAAAGTCTGAACTCGCGACTATCATGATCTTGGCCTTCGTCATTTCTGCCTTGTCATATGCAGCAAAGATGGTCTCATCTTTCTTTATCGCTTTCAACCCACCGTATCTCTGGACATCACCTTCTTGATTCAATTGTTTCGGGTGGGCTCTTTCTTTCAGGTGGCCTCGGGGTACTTTCACCTGCCTGAACATCTTTACATGATGTCCAATTGGTGCCCTCGTCGTCAGGAATCTTCCGGGTCTTTCTTTTCGATTTCCTTCATCATGATTCAGTTTCACGTCTTGTAACGGTCTTGCATTCACTGGACCTATTGTATTGTTCGAGGGCAGTCCCCCTAAATCGGAAAACCTCAAGGCATTTGTAGAGTTGAAATTTATGCCAGCAGCTATTAACCAGTCCACGCCTGTTATTGAGTATAGTCCGTTGACAGAGAATCTCGCTCAGTTCAACATCCTCATGGCATCTGCTGCGAAGCTCAGCGTCTGAAGGTTCAGTTTCATCAGATCATCCTTGTATATGTGCCAGGGAGAAGGTATGGGCCCCGAGCACATCAGAGAGGCGTCGCTCCTCTCGACTGGTGCTCATCGTCTCTGATCTCGTATCCGATCTAGAGGTGCTGGTCGTTTCCGCTGTCGGGTTGACAGGCCCTAATCTTCGTCTAGGATTCATGGTTCTTCTCGTGGGCGCTTCCCCCAATCGATCTTGTACGTCCGTTTTTTGCCCTGGCTCGCTAGAGCTTTGCGGCCTATAGGTCGTCACGGCTGGGACCGTTCCCAAACGTGTTTCCAAATTAGGAGGCACAAAGGTTGAAATTGCCGGTTTATTCGATGTTTCTTCCTTCTTCAGCACTCCTGTGTCAAAGAGTTCTAATTCTATTTCATCTAATCGCTCATGGAAGACTCGGTTTAACCAGGCTTGTCCTTCGATGCTATCAAAGTGGATACCGTCGGTAGTCAGTCTGGCCTGATCCATAGCTCTCAGCTCGTGCTTTATATCCATAAGGATCATCCGTCCAGCATTCCGACTCGCAAGGTTCCTTAGGATGTTGTTCCACCTGATTCCTCCTTCATTGTGTCTTCTTCCTGTTGCTCTCAACGTCTTCGTGCTCATTGGTACAGTGCAGACGGTCAGTACCGCGCAGTTGAATCTCTGCCAGAGAGTAGTAAATAGGTACACCATCATTGACTCCCATTGTGCCTCTTCTTCATCTGAGCTCCTCGATGTGTTATTCGTCCCTACTAGGATCATTACGTTAGGAATTCTCCCTGAGTTCATCAGCTTCATCATTCAAAATAACTGGGCCATCGTTGCTCCTCCAAAAGCCATCACCATAGTGATCCAGGAGGTCCTCAAATTTTGGAACACTCTGACCAAGCTGTCCCCCAGTATCAGATTTGATGTCTCAAGTGGAGGTTGCTGCATGCTTACTGCTGGGCTCCAAGTCGATCGATTGAAGCAGGCTCTCGGATCCGTATCCGGAACTCCTGTGAAGCTATACTTCAACTGGTTGTTCTTTTGCACGTCAATCACTCGGGACACTTTCTTCGCCGGCATTTCTCGTATCTTTCTGTCTGGGACCCTAGAGCTCCTTGTTGGTAACGTTGCATCACTAACCCCCTCTCTGGTGATCACGTCTTGGGATAGTCGTACTCTGCCCGTGTCATCGAATCGCCCATAGGGTGCAGTCACCCCGGAACCTGGCGCATTCGTATTGGCAACCAATCGTCCAGCTGTTTCTATCAGTTTTCTCACCGTTTGCTCCACGACTGGGTCACCTAAGGTGTCACGCGGGTCCGGGATTGTTAATCGACCAGTTGTAGCCGGGAGTCGCGTTTCCGTTTTTTGACTCATTTCTCGAGGCTTCAAGAGTTCCATCGGGGACTGCCCAAGAGGAATATCCCTTGTAGGTATCACTTTTTCTACGGCTGTCGTTAACGACAGACGCTGCGATCGCTGCTTGTATTCTCGCCTCAAGCGCTCTATTTCTTCACCCTGCTTCTTGTTACAGTCTTCAAACAATTTCTTCCACATGTCTCTATCTTCTTCTATACAGAGCATGGTCTTGGTCATCTCGTTCAGCTCCCTTCTAGTCTTCTCCAGTTCTTCTGTCTCCCATTGAGATCTTGCATAGTCTAGTTCAATTGAACCTCCTCTTCTATTCTCGCCCTCTTTGGTGGCACAGCTGCTCTCAATTGTGATTTAGACGAGGCAGCCTCGCTGTTCATTTCCAGATGCATCCTCCTCAGTCCAGGCTTAGCCTTGGTGGGCAAAGGCATCTCACCTGGCTGGTAGGTCCTCAAACTTCCCAATCCAGGCTCATTCGGCAAGTCACTCCCTGAGAGAGCTCCGTTTCTCCACCTCATCTTTCTCATGTTCGGGCGGTCTAGTACTCTCCTTTCTCCATTTGCTGCCATCAATAAGACTTCCGTTTATCAAGGCGGTCAGCAACATGACTACCTCTGCATCCTCCAGAGCGAAGTCTCGATCCATTAGCCTTCGATAGATCGCATCTACCATCGGTCCTACATATGCCTCTGCCAGGTCCATCAGCTCGTTCAAGTTGAAATTATCCATTCTCTTTCATGTTTGATTCTGTTATTGATTCAATGATTTGAACTCAAGCGAGTAATTAAACGATCAATCAAGATCTAGAAAAGAGGTCCTCATTTTGGAATTCGACCTAAGATTGGACAGTCCAAACTTTGGATCTATTCCTAAGATTGTCATTCAGTTGTTCATGGTCACTAACTCCTTCTTACCCAGAGTCTTAATAACATAACACATAACATAAAATAACAAACATATCACACACAAAGACACATTTAGTATGACGCCCCCTGTATGCCACCTAAACTCAATCTATACCTAAGTAAAATTTCTTATGTAAGTATACTTGTATATTGGTATCAGAGAAGATTACGTGTATCAGTGCGTACAGCTCCCGTGGATGCAGTCGTCCTCTGTTCGGATCGTACACTGGAAGCGAAAGCTCCTTCACTTCCCTTTCCACGAGGACGTCTCTCAATCTCGTCAAGGACAAGACTAGGTTTTCCGGGTCCACATGCCGCTTCTCCGTCGCCCTCGTCATCAAGAAGCATAAGTATTTCCCCGGTATTTTTGACGCCGCCGGAGGCAAGGCTGCTACGCCCCCTATTCCTGGTCTTTGCTTCCAAAGGAATTCTATGTTTTTACATTCTCTCTTAAAATCTGCTGCTAACGCTGTCTTAAAACTCATGTCTGCTGTGATTGCTATCGCGCATGTTCTATTTGTGAGAATGAAATCGCTATCCGTTAGTATTATGCTTTTTGAATATTCATTTGGCAAGTTAAAATATGACTCAACTACCCTCCCTATGTCCGGTTTCTTAGGGTCCTCATCTGTTTCTGCTTCTAGATCACCTGTCTCTCTTGCTATTCTTAAATTTTGTATTAACAATTTTTCATTGTGGGTAAGTCCTACCCCCACTCCCCGGACAAAAATATCTATCGACGTCCCGTCGATCGCATAGCGGATATCAAATCGAGGTTGGAAGCCGGAATGAGTATTCGTCCTTCCTGGGCAGACCAGGAGTGTCATGCTCCCACGATCTACATCCTGAATCATGACACTGGTCTCATTTGGGTCCGACGTCATTTCGTTCAGCCATTCCAAGACACGCAAATTCGTCAAGTCTTGTTCATATGACTGCTGTTGCTCGTCGTCGAATTCTACCTCGGGCTTGGACCGGTCATCGACTATGTCAATGTCCTGTGACACAGCTATTTCTTCTATACCCACTACTTCTTCCACTATCTTCTTTAGATCTATCTTGTCCACCACGAAGTCGTCGCCGTAAGGGTTATATTTCTTTTTGGATCTTGTCCTGTCATTCTGTCGAGTCGGTATCGTGAACTGAAGATCTGGTTCCAAATTCTTGGGAACTTCCCTTTGTTCGGGGTCTTGCCAGTCCTCCTCTGCGTAGGGTAAGGTTTCTTCATCCGCTTCAATCACCTCGTCTGGATCCAGGTCTAGTGGTGGACTAGTTCCTTCCTCTACGACTTCATTCCCATCGTTCTTTTCCCTGGTGCCCTTCTCGTTGACCTCACAGGCAGGGTCCATCATCAGATAATCCCCCTCTTCCATGTCTGCAGGTATACACCAGTCTTCCGTCGAAGGGTTGTGTGGCTTAATGTTTTCGTAATGCGCGGCTCGGTCAGTACTCCGTCTATAAAAGCGTCCCTCCTGGTGCACTTCCGTAATCATGAACGGTCCCCTCTACTTATTTAGGAGCTTTTTCGTTCCTTTTGGAGGTATGACGTTCTGAAATACCGATACGTAGTCTGCTACCGAATAAGTTTTTGCACCAGCTGCTTTCTTGTCGAATCTTTTCCTCTGCCTGCTGAGTATTTCGTCTACATAAGTCGTTTAACTCCTGTTGACGTCTAATCACATCTCTTACATAGACCCGTGGCGACGTTTTTTTACCCTCATGCTCTGGGTAGAAGAAAGTCAGGGGCAAAGACTTCTCGTGTCCGATCAGCATCATGTGTGGACTAACTCCGATGGTGGAATGCTGCGTGCTATTCTAAGCTCCCATCACCTGTGGAAGATATCTGTCCCAATCGGTCATGTACCTGGAACAATATACCCTCAGCATCAAAACTAACGTTCTATTTTGCCTTTCCACTAAGCCATTCGTCTGGGGATGGTATGTCGTGTGAAGTAACTTCCTTGGATCCTTCACCTGTTGGCATGACAGACATGCCGTTACCCACTTCTCGCATGCCCTTTTCACTTCAGTCACTCAAAGCGCTTCAGGATCCTCTGATATACTTTGTCGATTCCCTGATGGCCCATGTGATCATGCGACCTGAATAAAAGTTCTCTCTGATAGAGTTGCGGCATCACTATCGCGTTATACTTGTACAGGACTTTGTCTTCATCTCTTCTCTTGCAAGCCACCATCCCGTCCTTGTTAACATATAACCTTCCCTCTTTCTGCACAAAGTACTGTCTCATAATACGGTAACTGTCTTCCTCCAGGTCTCCTTTGTCCGGAGCACCATTCTCGATCCACCTTTTCAGGTTGCTTGTCATGCGGTTATTTCTTTGCGCTCTTAATAGGTCCGAGAGTCTGTATCTCGCCTTCAAGTACGTCTTCATGACCCTCATCTGACTATTAAGCTCGTTGGGCTGATGCAAGTCTTCTTCCATCTTAACGCACCAAATCTTTGTCGACGGCTGTGTTTCTTGTTCGAACGGCTGAAGATCAATCCTGACTACCTCTTTTTGTGGCAACAGACCTATCGAACGTTTCGATACCGCTATTGTTTCCAGACCATCACCTGGTATGAGGTAGTGATCACTGTCAGGGTCTTGATATACCTCCCTGTCCAGATCCCTTACTCGAGTCTCCACTAGTAATGTGTGGATCGCTAGCTCTGACAGTTCCGATCCTGAGCTCGAGTTCCTGTCTGCGTAGGTGTCAATTCTTGAGTTCCGGTAGTTGTCATCGATTGAAGAAACTGCGATAGAGCATGTCCCCTCCTCCGGATCAGCTCTGTGCGTTCTTCGCATCCATCTGAACTCCCCGGACAAAACTTTATTCTCCAGGTCCTCTTTCTCAACAGGAACTTTTTCATCTACATCAGACTCCCCGAACAAACTTCCTTGTCCCGGGTGTTGATCTTGGACTCGCCGGCTCTTCTCACTGTTCGTCTCCCCGGACAAACAATCTTGCACCAGGTTTCGTTCAACCCTCTCACCTTCCTTATCCTGGTCCTCAAAGGTAACGGTTTTCTTTTGCGTATCTTTCCCCTGTTCTTTCCGTCTGTATGAAGTACTGGTTAAAACCTCGTGGGGTTTTGAGGATACTAGTTGCTGAACTATTGTCCTACATCCCCTCTCGTTTTCTTTGTGTTGTCGTCTTGACGGCATGATCTTCACCTTCTCACTGACTGTCAGTGATGCCATAGCAGCTGCCCACTCGGGGTCATCTCTGGTCACTTCTCTCTCTAACAATCCACCCAGCATCCGCATCACTTGCGGTGTGACCTGCACCGTTTTATCCAATAATGAGAGGCTGTTAATGGTCATGCGAGAGAGTTCCTACTGGACCAGCTTCGAGCGTAGCAACCGGTCCAAGGGCACCGGCCCCTTCTTGGATATAATCTTTATCTCGGCTGCTTTCTCTACAGGTAACTCAGGATGTCCTGAGATTGGATGTCCAGACTTATCCAACCATCTCGTCAAGAGAAGCGCTTCATAAGTTTTCTTGTCCAGAAGCGAGAATCCTTCCATGATTTCTGCCTGATTGGCTTGCTTCTGTTCCAATCTTTAATAGAACTCGGTTTTCTTGCTCAGGCTGTCTGCATTCTGGTGTTTTTCACGCATCCTGTGCTCGATTATCATGTGGTAGCCATCTAATCTCACTATCCATATACCAATATAACTCTGATCCATCGAGTATGTCTTCAACCAGGATAACGCTCTGTTGTCCACGCGTAACTTGAAGGGAGCGCTCCCCAAGTACGCGCGGTACTTTTCCACAAATGTGAACACTGCTAACATTTCTGCCTTCGGTGCACCATATTTCATCTCGGTGTCACTTAACACCTTACTGCCATATGCAATGGGACGGAGAACTGTTCTTCTATTCCATTCCTGCTCCTGATGCAGTATTCCTGAGATGGCTACTTCTGATGTGTCTGTGTCAAGAACATATCAGCCCTTTTCTGTAGGCATGCCTAGCACCGGCGTTCGCAATTTGTGCCTCTTCGCTCCATTCGAACTTCTTCCCTTTGTTGCGCATCAGCTTCTGTACGGGATACACCTTGTCTGCATACCCTTTTATGAACTCACGGTAATAAATGGCAAACCCTAGGAAGCTCATGAGTTGTGTGTCCGTTCTGGGAGCCTCCCACGTCAGCACAGCCTCCACTGCTTCCGGGTCCGGCCTCACACCATGCCTGTCGACCATTCCTCCTAGATACTTGATTGAAACCCTCAGGATTTCACATTTCGATGGTTTGCATTTCATGCCTGCTCTTTTCATGCATCCAAAAACCTCATCGAGCCAATCAATGTGGTCTTCCAGGGTTGTTATTGCTGTGACCACGTCATCCACGTAACACATCACAAGATTCTCGTACTTCTTCGTCACTATGGTCAAAGCCTCGTAACTCGTCAAAGGGCATCCTCTTCCCATGGTACAACCTCAATTCACATGCGAATCCTGTCTTCTCTCTGTCCTTCTTCCGCAGAGGGTCCTGCCAGAAGGCAGAACCCAAGTCCAGTGTGGTGAAGAATTTGGCATCACCAAGTTTAGAGAGACTCTCGTCTATTCGCGGTATCGTTTATAGTCACCGCGTTCAAGTAGCGAAAGTCGCAACAAAACCTAAGCTGCCCCTTTCTTTTTCGCCATGACCACCCCAAAAGCCCATGGTGATTTCGAGGGTTCTATCATGTCGTATTCGAGCAACACTTCTATTTCCGATCGGCACGCTTCCAATTTATGTGGCGTCATCCGTCTTGCGCCTTCCCTGTGGGGACCGGCGCCTTCCTCAAGTTCGAATTCGTGTTTGACGAAGTTACAGCAACCGATATCCGCCTTATGTTTTGAAAATACATCCGCGTTCCGATTTAAACCGCCCGCAATAATTCAAAATCTCCCTCACCTATTTTCCCTTTTAAGTGTTCTATTTCTGGCAAAACCGGTTTATCAGATTCTAGTTTATATGACGAGGGGCGTTCCGGAAAATTCGAGCGGCTCGAAAAACCGTCATCCGTTTCTGACTTCATTGAAAACTGTTTATGTATAGATTTTAATTCCTTAATCTTTTTTAAAATTTTATCTTTATTGGCATGATAAGGACAGTCTTTCACACTATATCTCTTCAAGTTTTGTGTCTCTTCATAGTCGGTCCCCATGGGCAAAGCGTTACCAAGTTTCTTTCCACGCTGGATTGAAACCGTGGTGTCCAGTGTGTTCAATAAAACACTGACACACAGTCCGTTTTGAGTTACCGTGAAGCTCCGGCCTAAAATTTTGACTATTTGGATTCGGCATCAAAAAAACCTGTTCACTATCACTTAGCGAATTCAGATTCCTCATTCTAAAATTTGCTACCACATCCTGTCCCGGCTGTAGTTTTACCTTTCTATCTAAAAAGATTGGTACCTCATTTTCATCTGTTATTATTCTATTAATTGGTTTCTTAACATACTTCCGGTCCGGGTTTCTAATCCATATTAGTCCGTTGTTCAAGTCAATCATCACGTCGAAATTCCTGACAAAATCTCTGCCCCTGATGAATTGCTCGGAGTCATCCAGATTCTCTACTACCAGGAAGCTCATCCAAAGATCCCGTCCTCCCATGTGTAGGACCATTCTTGGTGTTCTTCCGGCTACGCAAATCGCTCCTCGATCGGCCGCGGCCAGTCGGAGATTCGTCGGAATTAGATCTTCCCTCGTGAAGCCCATTCTTTCCCATATTTTTATCGGCATCACGCTCACTACCGCTCCTGTGTCCAGAAGCCCTGTGACTCCGATTTTATTTCCGTTGGTGTCGAGCAGATTGCAGTCACATCTGCTTCGTATCCAATGTGAACCGCGTCTTGCTCCATCATGACGTCATGGCCTATCCTACGGACTTTAAGTTCTTCTTCACCCAAATAGATTTGCCCCATTTGATCACTGTCTGTTGTCACAAATGTCCTAGTGTAGATACTAATTCCATCAACGTTCAGCATCACTTGATACGGTCCATAGACTACCAGGTAGCGCGCGTGAAGCTTCTTTATTCGAGGGCCACCCGTTGTTAGTAGTGCTCGCACAGCTCTTGATTCAGTGCGTGGCTCCACCTGCCTCAGATAATCTGCATATGTTCCCAAATGCATCAAAGTGAGCTCTGATGGTTCACTCAGATTTCTGATTACCTGGTGTCCCGCTACTGAGATTATTGATTGTATTTTGCTTCCTTTTGGCACCATATCGAACCTCTGCCCGGAGATCACATTTAGTTTCATGCTCAAACTGCTTGGTACTTTCGTTTTTTTGACCTCTGATGACTCGAAGGCGTTCAGTTTTTCCTGTAGTTTCTCATTTTCCAATTCGAGCTTCACCTTTTGTTCGATCTCCTTCGTTACCATTTCCTGCTGGGCTCTATTTAGAGCATCCCTCGCGGCTGCCCTATAATCAATCTTGAAGTCATCCACCGCAGTAACCGGTTCCGGTTCACATGTTTCTTCGGTTAACTCCTGCATCTTCTTCGTTGCCAGCTTTTGTGGTTTTTCTTTTCTGCGCGCCTCCGCTTCACTCAATAGGCTAGCCTTGCAGGCTTTCACACCCGATAAAGCAAGGAATGTCTCCAAAGACCTGTTCAGAGGTTCAAAGGCTGTGGCCATTGATGTAGCATCTCTTGAAGGCCCCGCCGGTGTATCATTGCCCCCTGATAAGGGTTGTATATTTGGAACTTCCCTTCCATCCGAATCGCTCGGATTGTTTCTTCCTTGGCTCGCATTACTCCTCCCTGGGCTCGCATGACTCCTGCTCCTGGAAACACCTCTCCCAGTCGCATGTGTGCCTTGCGTCGGTCGCTCGTTTGAGGTGTGTCTGTTGCGTGTTGAACTTCCTCTGATGTTTGGGCCCCATGTTCTATTATCCCCTGTCGCATAGCCTGATGAACTACCCCTGCCTCTAGTGGATCCATATGTCCTTCTCCTATTCTGTTGGTCCTTGAAGTTCACCCTCGGCTCCCTGCAGGGTCCTACCGAGTTCGATTCCCCATCTCTTGGCCAACTCTTGCTGCCTAGTAGCCCGTCCAACCTATCCATGATAGCCTGAGTTCGCCTCTCCATCATCGCATCTATCTTTAGGTCAAGAGTTCCAAGAGTCTGCTCTTGTTGAATACTCAACCTCTCTAGGTCGTCTCTTAACCCTTACTCTCTTTTTTCCGCTTCCCTTGTCATTCGCGACAAGTTCCTGGCCAAATGTTCATCCGTCCTTTCCTTCAAGCGTTTTTCGCTTCTTCCAACTTCTTGTCTATTGCCGTTTATTTCTTCCCGCAGACTTATCTCTCGACGTGGACCGCCCTTTCTAGTTCAATCATTCTTATGGACATCTGTTCATTCTGTTCTCCTATGCTGCCCACTCTGTTGGTCAAGGCTTCTTCAATTGATACTCCGTTATCCACTAGTGGCGGTGTCACCCTGTCGATCCCAGGTAGCTTGGTGCTGGTCGAGATTCGGGCTTTGTTTCTCTGCCTTGACGTCTTTTCATTATCCACCTCTGGATCCGCCGGTGCGTTGCTTAGCATTGTGTTTCTATTCTCCCCAGTTCGCATTTCCGAATTCGTCACACTCACAAAGTCTCCTGACTGGCCTGATGTGTTTGTGGTTTTGCTTATTGTCCTCACTACACCAAATTGGTCCATGGTGCCAGTCCCTCTGTCGGTGTATGCTTCATTCTCCTGAGTCGAACTATTGAGGCTGATTCGAGATCCAAAGTCAACTTGCTCGTCATTGTCCTCTTCTTCTTCCTGGGATTCTCCTTCATCGCCTGTACCCGCTCCCATGGTAAATGGAAAGATGTTTCCGAAAGTGTTCTTCACTCTTTCTGAAAACGATAAGGACGTTGCCTGTTTCTCCGTCACGCCTGCCATCATGGTGTTGTCTGTGGGAGATCTTCTAGTTGGCACAATTTCAGTAGAGATGTCGGACAGTTCCGACTTCTCCTCTCGGTCCAGTGTCCCGGTGGAAGTGGCAAAATCTTGGCCTTGTTCTACCGGAGTAGATTCACTCACCAGCCTTCTGTTTCCTCTCCCCTCCGGACCACGATATTAAAAGTGACCACGAATCCTTGTATGTTATCACAGTACAGCGTGTATACATTATCACAATAATCGATTATTAGTTCTAAAATGTGAAACTAGCATGGTATGATGATTTCAGTCTATTTAAAAGATAGTGTTCTCACTACCCAATTAAGCACAAATATTTATGATTTAAAACCAAAAATAACAAAAATAAGAAAATTTTCTACAAAAAACGTATGTGTTTTGTACTTAGTCGGTCGCAATATGGTAGTCGAACTTGTTTCTAAAGAAAGAATTTTCCCTGCTTGGTGCTGCACCAAACAGACAAAACTAGAAGGCAGTAATTTTCTCAACTGGGCGTCTATTGCACCCACCGAGTTCTGTGCTACCTATCTGCGTTCGGACTGCCCGAGCTAGACCTACTAAAATCCTCAGGGCAATCACTTTTCTCAAAAACGTTTTGGATTTCAATCCACACCAATGAGTTACACAATCTTGTTCAATTTAGACTAAGTGTCGCGAATATCCGAGTTTAGACCTGTTTTGTTTTGGTTTGGTTTTTTATAAAAGGCAAGTTACCAGTGCAGTCACTGGTTCCCAGCCTATCTTTTAATTACCTGATACCTTTAACTACTTTCTTTTCTGTTGTCTTCTTAAGTCTTGACAAAACAATAGCCCTCCGGATTGACAAAAATAGGACCCCTCCGGATTGGCAAAAATAGGACCCCTCCAGATTGGCAAAATGGGACCCCTCCGGATTGGTAAAAACAGGACCCCTCCGGATTGGCAAAAATAGGACCCCTCCGGATTGGCAAAATTGGACCCTTCCGGATTGGCAAAATTGGGACCCCTCCGGGTTTGTCACAATAGCCTCTCGGGGAATTCTTAATTTTTCACCCGAAACCCTTCAGGATACGTTCGCCGATGCTGTTATGCTGTCTGAACTAACTCGGAAGGGTGTATCGTCTTTCCTTAGACCCTTCCGGATTGAAGTTAAGCCTCTTATTTGACAATTATTCTAATCACTAGCCTAGTTTCGACTTGACTATAGTTTTCTGGTCCCCTTAGCCTTCCCTTTTTGTCTAGAGCAGCGTTAAATTGCCTTATTTAACCGTTACTGCCCTTTGGTAGCGGTGTAAGGGCTTTCTAAAATTTTTTTATAAAACCTGAATTGTTGAATTTGCTAAAAACAATCCTAGAAAATTTAACGCTTACTTTTTTGAATAATTGATTTTTCTATGAGTAAGCTCACCTAATTTCTGATCGAATGGTACCAAGATCAACTGGATCTGTTTAATGGTTCCAACGTTATTAACCAAAACGTCTTTTTTCTAAAATCAAAAAATTTTCTCTCTTAGGTTCCGCCCAACTTTTTTCGCAATTCTGTTCTTTTTGACCTAAACATTTTTGATTCGAGCTCAAAACGCCTATACCTTTCTAGTTTAATGCAAAAAACCCGATCTAAAACGCTCTAGTTGAAAAAATTTGCCAAAAACTATGCTATTTGTACTCCTCCGGATTGACGAAAATCCACTAAATCAAACACGTTAAGATCAATTTCTCTGTAACCCGGAAGGTTATTGGCAAACGGGTTTTAAAACCTGTCGATTCACTAGTGGACGTTGTCCGAACAACAACTTTTACTGTCCTAACTCAAAAATTTTATAAAATTTTCTTATTTTATACTGTTTCGTTTTTTCATAAATCATTAAAATTCGGTTTTTGGTACCCAAATAGTTCCAACCACTTCTGAGCTATACTCAACCGGTTCTGCCTATTATACTTATACAGTTACGATGTAAATCATTAATTAAGCGCTTTTTTCGGTTTCAAAAATATAGATATCTCAAAAATCGCGATTTGTCGGGGGATCAAAATATCGCTATTTTGACCTTAAAAACCGGTCCGCTTATTGTGTTTTTCATTGAAAAACGAAATAGGAGTATTAATATAGGCTGAATAAGTAATAATACTAGTAATACTATGCCCCTTCGGGTTTGTTCAATATCCGAATTAAGGTGCTTAACTCGGAAATTCGCAGTTCGGTGAAGGGTCACTACAGCGCAGCACTGTCGAGCCCCCCACAGATTACTATCCTATTTTTTGTACCAAAAGGGATACAAAACTTGTTAACGATACCCAACAGTCAATTTTTGTTGTCGTTGAGCCCCTATTTGTCGCTCCTTGAACTGCTTGCCGGATCAGTCTTCTTCACTAATCCCGAGACCCTTCCGGATTGAGCGCAAATTAGCATTAACTTGCTTAAATACTCAAATAACCCTACAGTACAAGCCTCACAAACGGGCCACACAATTGATCGCAACAATTTCCACTGATATAAAAGCCTGTAACAACACTATATCTAACAACATGAAACGGGAGGGTCGGATCACATCTCGTCTGGGGTGATGATTTCTACTGACTTTATACTTTTTTTTTTACTGTTTTTGGTTTCTTCGGTTATTTTTTTATGTTTTTTGTTTTTCTTTGGTACTATAGTTGTTTTTGTTTGGTTTTTGTATATCTTCAAGTGTTTTTTTGGTCACTCAGGGAACGAGGGGACGGCCAATCCTCCCACCCATCCTGGAACGTGAATTTTCGGTCTTAACTAGGTTAAAAAGCTATTCACGGGTCGGAAAATACATATCGACGGAAAATAAAGCTAGGTTCTAAGACGACTGGCCAACGTCCAAACAGAGCACTACATGCTGTTCACCGTCTCTACCAAAGCCAGTTCTTTTGGTGGTCTTTTCAACATCGGGTCGATAAAAACGTTACTGTTTTTTTCGGCTTCGACCAGAACGCTCAAATTAACTTAATTACATGCAAAATAGTGAGCTCATGGCTGGGTCTCAGTATCCTCAGACCACGACGTCACTCCTAAAAACAGGGCTACTACTATTACGATTGTTTTTGTTCAGTAGATAAAAATCATCATCTCCATCGAAGATGGATCAACCCTTTCCCTCAACTCCTAGCTTCTCATTATTCGAAAATGAATCTAGATGTTAATTAAATTCAATTCAGGGCATGACCAGGAAGCTAAAAGTTCGTATAAAACAGTTTAAGTTCAGGTTTTGAGACCCCTCCGGATTCCTGAATCCGGGGAAATAACACTTTTATTTCCTTTCCGGAAGGCTGAATTCACGGTTCCACCACCCTTCACCGTTGGAGTGAATGGGTTTGTAACGATTGTAGCGACACAATCGTTACAACTCGGAACGGTCTCTGCTAACACTCTGTCGTATTTTTCTATTTCTTGTCATTGCTTTTCTCGCAACTATCGTTGCTGTTGTGTTTCTTTTCTGGTTTACTTCTAAAAATGGCCGTTTCGACGTTTCTCGGAAGTGTGACGTCACAAATCAAATTTTTAAACCTTAAAAATTCCAGAATATTCTGACCTTCACGATTCGTCTAATCGTCTAAATAACGTTGCTAATCTTCTTAAACTGTCAACTCTCAAGGTCAGCGGCTACCATTTTGAAATTGCATTTTGTCCATTCTGGTCGAAAGTCACAAATGATCGCTCAAATCTTCAACAAAATGGGGGAAAATTGGTTAGTAGGTTTATTCATTTCTAATGTCCAGAGCCTAAAAATTTTAATTTTGACACCAATAAATTGGCAGAAGCAAAACATTTTAGGCTAGAAAAGCACAATTTATTGATTGATTGCCTCTTGTTATTATCCGCCTTCGAAAGCAAGCATGTATGAAATCAAAAAAAATCTTGTACTTTTCAAAAAAAAAATGATCAAGTCGGTGTGGTATGACATCAAGCAAACCAACTCAGTCAAAGTGTAAGTAATGATTCACTACAGTAGTGGAAAATATTAAACGAATTTTAAGGTTTTCACTCTTTAAGTTGCTTTATGTCGCGTACCACTTTGGACAAACTTTATTCAGAATTTTGTCAAAAAGTTTACACAGACCTACTGCAAATGATCTAAGCTGCACCCTCTAAAAGTTTCAAATCTATATTTCAATCACTTACTGGTGTTGTTCAGGTCTGAAAATGCCAGTATTCACCATTTGTCATGAGTTTTCTATGGGAGTCAACACTTTTTCGAATAAGCGGATTATTAAGAACTGATCAAGCAATGAGAAAACTTTTGAACGAGTAAATTTCAATGTTTAGTGTGATAAATTTTCTAAGCTCTGTAATTTCACCCAGCTGGAAAAGTCTATTAATGATGAAAACTGGTTTTTTTAAAGCTCGAAAAACTTGTAGGTGAGTCAAATCAAAAATTGAATCTTTCAGAGAGTGTAGTTTACATCATTGCAGCAGGTCAAAAATAATTTTTCTTTGAAATTCCCAATGAGTCTTGTCCAGTAAGGCCGTTAAAAAACGCATTTCTCAGAGTAAAAGAGTATTTTGTTTTTAATTTTACCCACTTGTGTATCAATTGACGTCTTTGGTCTTGTCCGTAAAGTAAAAAAACTCAAAAACCAGATAGGAGTAAATTCCTGGGAGAGCTTGCAAATCATTATGCTATCATGGTTACTTTTAAAAATAATATTTGGAAACGTATGAATATTACGTCAAGGGAAACAAATTCAGTTTTTCTATAACAATCGTTGAGTAAAAGAGCATGAAGAAAAAGAAAGAAGTTTATCGAAAAAGCAGGAAAATTCCAATGACGGAAAAGAACCGGAAGACAAAATAATAGAAAATATTTTAAATATAGAAAAAGCTAATTCTTTCCGAGTGACTTGAAAACCAAACTGGAGAATTAATGGTATTATCTTATACGAAGATTTCTTCAAATAAAAAAAATGATGAATTTTTTTTCAAATTGATTTTGTTTTCTTTATCTTTGAGTGTCTGAATTATGGTGAATTTTTTATCGATCAAATAGAAAGTGATCGCCCGAATCTTCAACCGATGGGGGAACTTTGATTTGTGTGTTAAATCATTTCTTATGTCCAGAGCCTGCAAAGTTCAATTTTGACACAAATAAGTTGGTAGAAGCAAGTCATTTTGGGCTAGAGAATATTGATTGTATTTTGTTATTTGCCACCTTCGAAGGCAAATGTTTTGAAATCAATTGAAAAACGTAATTTACAAAAAAAAACTGTTTATATCGGTGTGATATGACATCAAACGAGCCATTAGGTCAAGTTTTAACTTTTGACACACCATCAACTGGCGCATTTAATCTGGTCTTTGACGGTAAAAAAAAATCAAAACCCAGATAGGAATAATTTTTTGAGAAAGCTTTTAAATCATCATGCTATCAAGGTTGATTTTAGAAAATGAATTACCAAATTTAATTTGTCGTTAATTGTCAAAGAACTTAGTTTGTCAAATTCAGTTTGTCAAACAAGTATAGTGAACACATGACATTAGTGATTCCGAAGTTTCTCTTACAGATTACAAGTTTTATCGATCAAATAGAAAGTGATCGCCCAAATCTTCAACCGATGGGGGAACTTAAATTCGTGTGTTAAATCATTTCTTATGTCAAGAGCCTGCAAAGTTTAATTTTAACACAAATAATTTGGTAGAAGCAAGTCATTTTGGGCTAGAGATTATTGATTGAATTTCGTTATTTGCCCCTTTCAAAGGCAAATGTTGTGAAATCAAATGAACCACGTAATTTATTTTAAAAAACTATTTATATTGGTGTGACATGACATAAAACGAACCATTAGGTCAAGTTTTAACTTTTGACACACTATCAACTGGCGTATTTGATCTGGTAAATCAAAACCCAGATAGGAATAATTTCTTGGGAAAGCTTTCAAATCATCATGCTATCATGGTTATTTTTAAAAAATGAATTACCAAATTTAACTTGTCGTTAATTGTCTAAGAACTTAGTTTGTCGTTAGTTTTTCAAATTCAATTTGTCAAACAAATATGGTGAACACCTGAAGTTTGTGATTCCGAAGTTTTTCTTACAGATTACAACTTTTATCGATCAAATAGGAAAAGATCGCTCAAATCTTCAACCAATTTCGATTTGTAGGTTAAATCAATTTCTATGTCGAGACCAATAAAATGGTAGAAGCGATTAATTTTGGGCCAGAGAAGCTCAAACTAGCGATTGTCTTTTGTTATTCACCGCCTTCGAATTCAAATATGCATGAAATCATAAAAATACGGTTTTTTTTTCAAAAAAAAAGTGAAGTCGGTGTAGTATGACATGAAACAAACCAACTAAGTCAAATTGTAAGTTATGATACACTATCAATTGACATATTTGATTTGGCTCTTACCAGGACAAAAAAATTCAGAACCCAGATAGGAGTAATTTCCTGGGAGAGCTTACAAATCATTATGTTATCATGGTTTATTTTAACAATTGAATTATCAAATTCAACTTGTCGTTAGTTGTCAAAGAATTTAGTTTGTCGTTAGTTTGTCAAATTAAGATTGTCAAAAAAATATGGCGAACAGAAGAAATTTGTTATACCCGAAGCTTTTTTTTCAGGCTTAATCTTTTACCAATCGAATAGGAAATGATCGCTCAATTCTTCAACTTTGATTTGTAGGTTTATTCATTTCTAATGTCCAGAGCCTGCAAATTTCAATTTTGACACCAATAAATTAGCAGAAGCAAAATATTTCGGGCTAGAAAAGCACAAATTATTGATTGCCTCTTGTTATTCTTCGCCTTCGAAAGCAAACATGCATGAAATCAAAAAAAATTGTACTTTTCAAAAAAAGATCAAGTCGGTGTGATATGACATAAAACGAACCACCTCAGTCAAAGTGTAACTAAAGATTCACTACAGTTGTGGAAATTATTAAACGAACTTTAAGGTTTTCACTCTCTAAGTTGCTTTATGTCGCGTACCACTTTGGACAAAATTTATTCAGAATTTCGTCAAAAATTTTACACAGACCTGCTGCAAATGATCTGAGCTGCACCCTCTGAAAGTTTCAAATCTAAGTTTGAATCACTCACTGGTGTTGTTCAGGTCTGAAAATGCCAGTATTCACCATTTGTTATGAGTTTTCTATGAGAGTCAACACTTTTTCGAATGAGCGGATTAGTAAGAACTGATCATGCAATGTGAAACATTTTGAACGAGTTATCTTCATTGTTTAGTGTGATAACTTTTCTAAGCCCTGTTATTTCACACAGCTGGAAAAATCTATTACAAATGGTGAAAACTGGTTTTTCAGAGCTGGGAAAACTGGTAGGTGAGTCAAATCAAAAATTGAATCTTTCAGAGAGTGTAGTTTACATCATTGCAGCAGGTCAATGATGATTTTTCTTTCAAACTCCCACTGAATCTCGTCCAATAAAGCCCTTAAAAAATTGCATTTTTCTGATTGAAATAGTATTTTGTTTTTAAATTTACCCACTTGTGTATCAACTGACTTATTTGGTCTTGTCCTTACAAGTAAAAAAACTCAAAACCCAGATAGGAGTAATTTCCTAGGAGAGCTTGCAAATCATTATGCTATCATCGTTACTTTTAACAAATGAATTATTAAATTTAACTTGTCGTTATTTGTCAAAGAACTTAGTTTGTCAAATTCAGTTTGTCAAACAAGTATAGTGAACACATGACATTCGTGATTCCGAAGTTTCTCTTACAGATTACAAGTTTTATCGATCAAATAGAAAGTGATCGCCCAAATCTTCAACCGATGGGGGAACTTAAATTCGTGTGTTAAATCATTTCTTATGTCAAGAGCCTGCAAAGTTTAATTTTAACACAAATAATTTGGTAGAAGCAAGTCATTTTGGGCTAGAGATTATTGATTGAATTTCGTTATTTGCCCCTTTCAAAAGCAAATGTTGTGAAATCAAATGAACCACGTAATTTATTTTAAAAAACTATTTATATTGGTGTGACATGACATAAAACGAACCATTAGGTCAAGTTTTAACTTTTGACACACTATCAACTGGCGTATTTGATCTGGTAAATCAAAACCCAGATAGGAATAATTTCTTGGGAAAGCTTTCAAATCATCATGCTATCATGGTTATTTTTAAAAAATGAATTACCAAATTTAACTTGTCGTTAATTGTCTAAGAACTTAGTTTGTCGTTAGTTTTTCAAATTCAATTTGTCAAACAAATATGGTGAACACCTGAAGTTTGTGATTCCGAAGTTTTTCTTACAGATTACAACTTTTATCGATCAAATAGGAAAAAATCGCTCAAATCTTCAACCAATTTCGATTTGTAGGTTAAATCAATTTCTATGTCGAGACCAATAAAATGGTAGAAGCGATTAATTTTGGGCCAGAGAAGCTCAAACTAGCGATTGTCTTTTGTTATTCACCGCCTTCGAATTCAAATATGCATGAAATCATAAAAATACGGTTTTTTTTTTCAAAAAAAAAGTGAAGTCGGTGTAGTATGACATGAAACAAACCAACTAAGTCAAATTGTAAGTTATGATACACTATCAATTGACATATTTGATTTGGCTCTTACCAGGACAAAAAAATTCAGAACCCAGATAGGAGTAATTTCCTGGGAGAGCTTACAAATCATTATGCTATCATGGTTTATTTTAACAATTGAATTATCAAATTCAACTTGTCGTTAGTTGTCAAAGAATTTAGTTTGTCGTTAGTTTGTCAAATTAAGATTGTCAAAAAAATATGGCGAACAGAAGAAATTTGTTATACCCGAAGCTTTTTTTTTCAGGCTTAAACTTTTACCAATCGAATAGGAAATGATCGCTCAATTCTTCAACTTTGATTTGTAGGTTTATTCATTTCTAATGTCCAGAGCCTGCAAATTTCAATTTTGACACCAATAAATTAGCAGAAGCAAAATATTTCGGGCTAGAAAAGCACAAATTATTGATTGCCTCTTGTTATTCTTCGCCTTCGAAAGCAAACATGCATGAAATCAAAAAAAATTGTACTTTTCAAAAAAAGATCAAGTCGGTGTGATATGACATAAAACGAACCACCTCAGTCAAAGTGTAACTAAAGATTCACTACAGTTGTGGAAATTATTAAACGAACTTTAAGGTTTTCACTCTCTAAGTTGCTTTATGTCGCGTACCACTTTGGACAAAATTTATTCAGAATTTCGTCAAAAATTTTACACAGACCTGCTGCAAATGATCTGAGCTGCACCCTCTGAAAGTTTCAAATCTAAGTTTGAATCACTCACTGGTGTTGTTCAGGTCTGAAAATGCCAGTATTCACCATTTGTTATGAGTTTTCTATGAGAGTCAACACTTTTTCGAATGAGCGGATTAGTAAGAACTGATCATGCAATGTGAAACATTTTGAACGAGTAATCTTCATTGTTTAGTGTGATAACTTTTCTAAGCCCTGTTATTTCACACAGCTGGAAAAATCTATTACAAATGGTGAAAACTGGTTTTTCAGAGCTGGGAAAACTGGTAGGTGAGTCAAATCAAAAATTGAATCTTTCAGAGAGTGTAGTTTACATCATTGCAGCAGGTCAATGATGATTTTTCTTTCAAACTCCCACTGAATCTCGTCCAATAAAACCCTTAAAAAATTGCATTTTTCTGATTGAAATAGTATTTTGTTTTTAAATTTACCCACTTGTGTATCAACTGACTTATTTGGTCTTGTACTTACAAGTAAAAAAAACTCAAAACCCAGATAGGAGTAATTTCCTAGGAGAGCTTGCAAATCATTATGCTATCATCGTTACTTTTAACAAATGAATTATTAAATTTAACTTGTCGTTATTTGTCAAAGATCTTAGTTTGTCGTTATTTTGTCGAATTCAGTTTGTCAAACAAATATGGTGAACAGAAGAAATTTGTGATTCCGAAGCTTTTTTTCAGGCTTAAACTTTTTCCAATCGAATAGGAAATGATCGCTCAAATCTTCAACCAAATGGGGGAACTTTGATTTGTAGGTTTAATCATTTCTAATGTCCAGAGCCTGCAAAACTCAATTTTGACACCAATAAATTGGCAGAAGCAAAACAATTCGGGTTAGAAAAGCACAAATTATTGATTGCCTCTGGTTATTTTCCGCCTTTGAAATTAAACATGTATGAAATCAAAAATTTTTGTACTTTTCAAAAAAAAACGATCAAGTCGGTGTGATGTGACATAAACCAAACCAACTCAGTCAAAGTGTAACTAACGATTCACTACAGTAGTGGAAAATATTGAACGAACTTTAAGGTTTTGACTCTCTAAGTTGCTTTATATAGCGTACCACTTTAGACAAAATTTATTCAGAATTTTGTCAAAAATTTTACACAGACCTGCTGCAAATGATCTAAGCTGCACTCTCTGAAAGTTTCAAATCTAAGTTTGAAAGTTTGAATAAGTTACCGGAGTTGTTCAGGTCTGAAAATGCCAGTATTCACCATTTGTCATGAGTATTCTATGGGAGTCAACACTTTTTCGAATATACGGATTAGCAACAACTGATCATGGAATGAGAAATATTTTGAACGAGTAAATTTCATTGTTCAGTGTGATAACTTTTCTAAGCTCTGTTATTTCACAGAGCTGGACAAGTCTATTACAAATGGTGAAAACTGTTTTTTTTTCAGAGCTGGAAGAACTACGGAGAGCCGCTCTCCGGCAAATTCCGGTTCGTTTCCATAAAGGCTGACGGGGGTTTCCAACGCATCCTCGCCACTTTCAAAATCACTGAGGAAATTGAAGTTTAGGCTGGATAGTCCTCCTGTCGATGCCTTATCGTCTTCTTTCTGATCGGGATCCTGTTGCATAGGTCCTTCGACCGACGGCTTCCTCCCTGCCCATCATCTCCTTCTGATTTCTCTCTCGAATTTGAGGGTCCTTGGTCTTCACCTCTGGCCCTCTGGGAATTTCGTTATGATTAGCCTGCCAACTGACTGATTTTCCTCCTCTCCATAAACTATTTTGATCTCCTCCTATTTTGACCTTAGCCGAAGGGTGCTAGCAAGGTTCTCTTCTGAAGCGTTCCTCCAACCATTAACTCCGGTTTCACACTCGTCAAGATCAAGGAGGCCTCTGGTAACTCGGCTCTGCCTCTCATCCTCATAGGCGCTAGATCCCGTTTTGCCCATTCGTTGTCAAATCTCCCAGGCTTCGGAGTCGATGCGTTGCTTATTCGCCTTCTCGTTGCTTGATCCGTGTGAGCAAACTGTGTATGCTGTAACACTGCGGCATTTCTGCCCACAAAACACGGATCCATCGTTTTCGAAAAAATCGCCATCCTCCTTTCATTGGTCTCAAAGGCTTTCAACTTAGGAGTTTGCACTGCGGAGAACGCTCCGAGCAACATTCTTCTTATCAGAGGGAATTCAGGGATTTCCTCTGGCAGCTTCTTGTAATCACCCCAACATTTCGTCTCTTCTCTCACCTTGTGGTATGCTGCAGTGAGTCGAGGAACTCTTGTGGTCTCTCCATTTGTCTTGTCATAGGGCCTTAGATTCCAGAGCTTTGGGAAAACTTCAAGGTGCCCTGTGTCCACTTCTCCCATGCGATCGCGGAGGTGATCGTCGAAGTTGACGACCGTCATCTCTGGCTCCGATATCTTCGCAAACAACAGATCTTCGCTCATGAGCTCTCGCAATACGTGCTGCTCACACCAATTCAGCGCACTTCCGTCCACTGCTGATATGAGGTTCAGTTGCAGCACCGACCTCCTGTACGCTTCCATCTTAACATCAGGGAACGCAAACGTGACTACTGGCCCATATATGACCGTCACGAACTCCGTGGCTCCTCTGATCAACGCTAAGGGATCGGTCCTCATAGCTAAGCTCAGATCAGTTAGAAGGGGCATGCCCCCAACATGTCGTCGCACGTCTTCCTCCCTCTGGATTGTCTCATCCTCTCCTGTTCCAAAGCGATTCTGCTGCAGGAGGGACTGGATAAGAGTTTGTCTCAAATCTTTTATCTTGTTCCAGGAATCCGTAGCTCGCTTCACGTCGAACTTCCTCACATTCTCTCTCATCTGCTCTGGGTAGCGCGTCAAATTCATCAGTCCTCCCAAGTTTCCATGCGTTATCGCGATCAACGTTAGAAGTCCATCTAACCGTATGTTTTGGACTCCTTCGGTGAGCAGCACCGCCGGTCCTTTCACAAAGTTCTCTGCTCCCAACTTCACGAACAAGGCTAGTAGTTCAACGGTTGACACTTCCACTACTGCTTGGAGGAATTCTTTTATCAAATATCGAGAAAGTGTTAGGTATATTTTCGCCAAGAAGGACGCGATCCATCCGGCTCCTGGCACTTCCAGCATGCTATCAGTCCGGTCAAAACCTTCTTCCTCCCTCAATTTTTTGGTCCAGAAGGCTTCCAGGGTAACTTTGCACACTCTGTTCACGAACTCGGCTGACTTCTTTTCAGTATTTTCGGCCAGGTTCACCTTCACTAAGTAGGCATGGATCTTCCTGATCATTACTGGGCCTTGCTCGAAAGCATTCGCGCCCAATACCGCTTCTGGAGGGGTTAGGTGCAGCCACTGGTTAGCCTCTGGTTTAGTTCTCAAAACCATCGCTTCCAAGTGAGCTCTGGTCTCTTTGGAATTCTTTCTTCTCCCTCCTTCCTCTTTTATTTCCATTCCTCGGAACCATAAATTGTTTGACATCGCTACGATTACTCGATGGTCATCGTAAATTCCTGGCTTCAACTTGAGTTTTCGACTGAAGTTGGACAGTTCCAACCCCAGCACTTCGTCCAACACTATTATGTGAAGTGAATGGTCCTTGAATTCCCTCATCGCATTCGAGATGTCCGACCACACCGCAGGTAATTCAGCCCTGAGTGGCCTCAGATTCTCCATCTCTATCTCGCGATTTGGGGGCAGATATGATCACATCATACTTCCCTTCCGAGAGCAAAACCACAATCGCGACTCAATTGTTTCGGGTGGGCTCTTTCTTTCACGTGGCCTGGGGGTGCTTTCACCTGCCTGAACATCTTTACATGATGTCCAATTGGTGCCCTCGTCGTCAGGAATCTTCCGGGTCTTTCTTTTCGATTTCCTTCACCATGATTCAGTTTCACATCTTGTAACGGTCTTACATTCAAAGAGTTCTAGTTCTATTTCAACTAATCGCTCTTGGAAGACTCGGTTTAACCAGGCTTGTCCTTCGATGCTATCAAAGTGGATACCGTCGGTAGTCAGTCTGGCCTGATCCATAGCTCTCAGCTCGTGCTTTATATCCATAAGGATCATCCGTCCAGCATTCCGACTCGCAAGGTTCCTTAGGATGTTGTTCCACCTGATTACTCCTTCATTGTGTCTTCTTCCTGTTGCTCTCAACGTCTTCGTGCTCATTGGTACAGTGCAGACGGTCAGTACCGCGCAGTTGAATCTCTGCCAGAGAGTAGTAAATAGGCACACCATCATTGACTCCCATTGTGCCTCTTCTTCATCTGAGATCCACGAGGTCCTCAAATTTTGGAGCACTCTGACCAAGCTGTCCCCCAGTATCAGATGTGATGTCCCAAGTGGAGGTTGCTGCATGTTTATTGCTGGGCTCCAAGTCGATCGATTGAAGCAGGCTCTCGGATCCATATCCGGAACACCTGTGAAGCTATACTTCAACTGGTTGTTCTTTTGCACGTCAATCACTCGGGACACTTTCTTCGCCGGCATCTCTCGTATCTTTCTGTCTGGGACCCTAGAGCTCCTTGTTGATGATGTTTCATTGCTAACTCCCTGTCTGGTCATCACGTCATGGGAGAGTTGTTCTCTGCCCGTGTCATCGATTGTTTCATAGGGTGCAGTCACCCCGGAACCTGGCGCATTCCTATTGGCAACCAATCGTACTGCTGTTTCTATCAACCTTCTCACCGTTTGCTCCACGACTGGGTCACCTAAGGTGTCACTCGGGTCTGGGATCTTTACTCGACCAGTTGCAGCCCGGAGTCGCGTTTCCGTGGTTTGACTCAATTCTCGAGGCGTCAAGAGTTCCATCAGGGACTGCCCAGGAGGAGAATTCCTTGTAGTTATCGCTTTTTCTACGACTGTCGTTAACGACAGACGCTGCGATCGCTGCTTGTATTCTCGCCTCAAGCGCTCTATTTCTTCACCCTGCTTCTTGTTACAGTCTTCAAACAATTTCATCCACATGTCTCTATCTTCTTCTATACTGAGCACATCGTTGCGCCTCCAAAAGCCATCACCGTAGTGATCCAGGAGGTCCTCAATTTTTGGAGCACTCTGACCAGCTGTCCCCCAGTATCAGATTTGATTTCCCAAGTGGAGGT
Source organism: Symsagittifera roscoffensis (assembly GCF_963678635.1). Taxonomy (NCBI): domain Eukaryota; kingdom Metazoa; phylum Xenacoelomorpha; order Acoela; family Convolutidae; genus Symsagittifera; species Symsagittifera roscoffensis. The sequence continues at coordinate 16,731,978 of NC_087064.1, forward strand.
TGCTGCATGCTTACTGCTGGGCTCCAAGTCGATCGATTGAAGCAGGCTCTCGGATCCGTATGCGGAACTCCTGTGAAGCTATACTTCAACTGGTTGTTCTTTTGCACGTCAATCACTCGGGACACTTTCTTCGCCGGCATCTCTCGTATCTTTCTGTCTACCATCGGTCCTACATATGCCTCTGCCAGGTCCATCGATTCGTCCAAGTTGAAATTATCCATTTTCTTGCAAGTTTGATTTCACTATCGATTCGATGATTTGAAGTCAAGTGAAAAATTAAACGATCAATCAGGATCTAGAAAAGAGGTCACGAATATCGCATTTGTCAGTTTTACACTAGTTTTATATTAAAAATTATTTAAAACAGTCAGATAAAAAGATTTTGATCCTAAAATTTATTAAAATCAATTCGTTGCTAAAGTTTTGGAATTCGACCTAAGAATGGACAGTCCGAATTTCGGATCTATTCCTAAGATCGTCATTCGGTTATTCATGGTCACTAATTCCTTCTTACCTAGCTCTTAATAACCTAACCCATATCACACATAACACATATCACACACAACATACTTTTAGTATGACGTCTTCCTGCATGCAACCTAATTTCAGCCTATACTTAAATAATATTTCTTATGTAAGTATACTTGTATATTAGTATCAGAGAAGATTCGGTTTCGATCATACACTGGAAGCAAGAGTTCTTTCACTTCCTTTTCCACAAGGAAGCCTCTCAACCTCGTCAAGGACAAGACTAGATATTCCGGGTTCACCTGCCGCTTCTCCGTCGTCATCGTCACCAAAAAGCATAAATAATTTCCCGGTATCTGTGGCGCCGCCGAGGGCAAGGCTGTTACGCCCCCTATTATTGGTCTTTGCTTCCAAAGGAATTCTATGTTTTTTCTATTCTCTCAGAAAATCTGCTGATAACGCTGTCTCAAAACTCATGTCTGCTGTGATTGCTATCGCACATGTTCGATTTGTGAGTATGAAATCGCTATCTGTTAGTTTTATCCTACTTGAATATTCATTTGGTAAGCTAAAATATGACTCAACTACCCTCCCTATGTCCGGTTTCTGAGGGTCCTGTCTCTCTTGCTAGATCACCTGTCTCTCTTGCTATTCTTAATTGTTTTATTAAAAATTTTTCAGTGTGGGTAAGTCCTACCCCCACTCCCCGGACAAAAATATCCATCGACGTCCCCGTCGATCGCATACCGGATATCAAATCGCATACCGGATATCGCACTTGTCAGTTTTACACTAATTTTTTGTTAAAATTTATTTAAAACAGTCATATAAAAAGATTTTGATCCTAAAACTTATTAAAATCAATCAGTTTCTAAATTTTTGGAATTCGACCTAAGATTGGACAGTCCAAACTTTGGATCTATTCCTAAGATCGTCATTCAGTTGTTCATGGTCACTAACTCCTTCTTACCCAGAGTCTTAAAAACATAACAGATAACATAAAATAACAAACATATCACACACAACACACTTTTAGTATGACGTTTTCCTGCATGCCACCTAAACTCAGCCTATACTTAAATAATATTTCTTATGAAGGTATAGTTGTATATTGGTATCAGAGAAGATTACGTGTATCATGCGTACAGCTCCCGTGGATGCAGTCGTCCTCTGTTCGGATCGTACACTGGAAACGAAAGCTCCTCTACTTCCCTTTCCACGAGGAAGTCTCTCAATCTCGTCAAGGACAAGTATAGGTTTTCGGGGTCCACGTGCCGCTTCTCCGTCGCCCTCGTCATCAAGAAGCATAAGTATTTTCCCTGTATCTGTGACGCCGCCGGAGGCAAGGCTGCTACGCCCCCTATTCCTGGTCTTTGCTTCTAAAGGAATTCTATGTTTTTATATTCTCTCTTAAAATCTGCTGCTAACGCTGTCATAAAACTCATGTCTGCTGTGTCTGCTATCGAACATGTTCTATTTGTGAGTATGAAATCGCTATCTGTAGTGTTATTCTACTTGAACAACCATTTGGTAAGTTAAAATATTACTCAGTTACCCTCCCTATGTCCGGTTTCTTAGGGTCCTCATCTGTTTCTGCTTCTAGATCACCTGTCTCTCTTGATATTCTTAATTTTTTTTATTAACAAATTTTCAGTGTGGGTAAGTCTTACCCTCACTCCCCGGACAAAAATATCCATCGACGTCCATCGGATATCATGTTGAATCGTGACACTGGTCTCCTTTGGGTCCGACGTCATTTCGTTCAGCCATTCCAAGACACGCAAATTCGTCAAGTCTTGTTCATATGACTGCTGTTGCTCGTCGTCGAATTCTACCTCGGACTTGGACCGGTCATCGACCCACTCCTCGTCGTGATCATCGACTATGTCAATGTCCTGTGACACAGTTATTCCTTCTAGACCCACTACTTCTTCCACTATCTTTTTTAGATCTATCCTGTCCACTACGAAGTCGTCTCCGTAATGATTATATTTCTTCGTGAACCTTGTCCTGTCACTCTGTCGAGTCTGTATCGTAAATGGAAGATCCGGCTCCAAATTCTTGGGGACCTCCATTTGTTCGGGGTCTTGCCAGTCCTCCTCTGCGTAGGGTAAGGTTTCTTCATCTGCTTCGATCACTTCGTTGAGATCTACGTCCAGTGGTGGACTTGTTCCTTCCTCTACGACCTCATTTCCATCGTTCTTTTTCCTGGTGCCCTTCTCGTTGACTTCACAAGCAGGGTCCATCATCAGATAATCCCCGTCTTCCATGTCTGCAGGTATACACCAGTCTTCTGTCGATGGGTTGTGTAGCTTAATGTTCTCATAATGAGCGGCTCGGCCAGTGCTCAGTCTATAAAAGCTTCCCTCCTGGTGCACTTCGGTAAAAGTCCCCTCCACTTTTTAGGAGCTTTTTCGTTCCTTTCGGTGGTATAAAGTTCTGAAATACCCATACGTAGTCTCCTACCGAGTAAGTTTTTGCACCAGCTGCTTTTTTGTCGAATCTTTTCCTCTGCCTTGCTGTGCCTGCTGAGTATTTCGTCTACACAAGTCGTTCAACTCTTGCTGCCGTCTAATCACATCCCTTACATAGACCTGTGCTGACGTTTTCCCCCCTCATACTCTGGGTAGAAGAAAGTCAGGAGCAAAGACTTCTCGTGTCCGGTTAGCATCATGTGTGGACTAACTCCGGTGGTGGAATGCTGCGTGCTATTCTAAGCTCCCATCACCTGTGGAAGATATCTGTCCCAATCGGTCATGTACCTGGAACAATATACCCTCAGCATCAAAACTAACGTTCTATTTTGCCTTTCCACTAAGCCATTCGTCTGGGGATGGTATGTCGTGTGAAGTGGGCCTGAGTCAGCTGCGAACAACGCATGAGCTCTTTCGTAAGTTCTCCCACAAAAGCTGTTCCGTTATCCGATTGAAACGTCATCGGACAACCATGTCTTGCTATCCACGTGTTGATTAGGTGATCGCAAGTCTCTTCTGCTGAGGCAGTTATGCAGGGCACGGCCTCTGCATACTTCGTGAAGTGATTTATCTTGACTAAGACTTGATTATAACCACTGTCTGTCATGCATATCTTTCGGTGATCAATCTGTACCACCTCGTTAAATTCAGATGACTCGATCGACTGCAAGGGAAATCGCAACTTCCTTGGATCCTCGACCTGTTGGCATGATAGGCATGCTGTTACCCACTTCTCACATGCCTTTTTCATTCCAGGCCACTCAAAGCGTTTCAGAACCCTCCGGTATACTTTGTCGATTCCCTGATGGCCCATTTGATCATGCGACCTGAATAAAAGTTCTGTCTGATAGAGTTGCGGCAACACTATTGCGTTATAATTGTACATGACTTTGTTTTCATCTCTTCTTCTGCAGGCCACGATCCCGTCCTTGTTCAGATATAATCTTCCTCTTTCTGCATAAAGTACTGTCTCAGAATACGGTAACTGTTTTCCTCCAGATCTCCTTCGTCCGGAGCTCCATTTTCTATCCAAATTTTCAGGTTGCTGGTCATGCGGTCATTTCTCTGTGCCCTTAGTGGGTCCGAGAGTCTGTATCTCGCCTTCAAGTACGTCTTCATGACCTTCATCTGACTATTTATTTCATCTGGCTGATGCGTGTCATCTTCCATCTTAACGCACCAAATCTTCACCAATGGTTGTGTTTCTTGTTTGCATTCTGGTGTTTGTCACGCATCCTGTGCTCGATTATCATATGCTTGCCATCTAATCTCACTATCCATCTACCAATATAACTCTGATCCCTTGAGTATGTCTTCAACCAGGCTAACGCTCTGTTGTCCACGCGTAACTGAAAGGGAGCGCTTCCAAGTATGCGCGGTACTTTTCCACCAATGTGACTACAGCAAACATTTCTGCTTTTGGTGCACCATATTTCATCTCAAGGTTCAATCTTCAAGAATCTTCCGGGTCTTTCTTTTCGATTTCCTTCACCATGATTCAGTTTCACGTCTTGTAACGGTCTTACATTCAAAGAGTTCTAGTTCTATTTCAACTAATCGCTCTTGGAAGACTCGGTTTAACCAGGCTTGTCCTTCGATGCTATCAAAGTGGATACCGTCGGTAGTCAGTCTGGCCTGATCCATAGCTCTCAGCTCGTGCTTTATATCCATAAGGATCATCTGTCCAGCATTCCGACTCGCAAGGTTCCTTAGGATGTTGTTCCACCTGATTACTCCTTCATTGTGTCTTCTTCCTGTTGCTCTCAACGTCTTCGTGCTCATTGGTACGGTGCAGACGGTCAGTACCGCGCAGTTGAATCTCTGCCAGAGAGTAGTAAATAGGCACACCATCATTGACTCCCATTGTGCCTCTTCTTCATCTGAGATCCACGAGGTCCTCAAATTTTGGAGCACTCTGACCAAGCTGTCCCCCAGTATCAGATGTGATGTCCCAAGTGGAGGTTGCTGCATGTTTATTGCTGGGCTCCAAGTCGATCGATTGAAGCAGGCTCTCGGATCCATATCCGGAACACCTGTGAAGCTATACTTCAACTGGTTGTTCTTTTGCACGTCAATCACTCGGGACACTTTCTTCGCCGGCATCTCTCGTATCTTTCTGTCTGGGACCCTAGAGTCTGGTCATCACGTCATGGGAGAGTTGTTCTCTGCCCGTGTCATCGATTGTTTCATAGGGTGCAGTCACCCCGGAACCTGGCGCATTCCTATTGGCAACCAATCGTACTGCTGTTTCTATCAACCTTCTCACCATTTGCTCCACGACTGGGTCACCTAAGGTGTCACTCGGGTCCGGGATCTTTACTCGACCAGATGCAGCCCGGAGTCGCGTTTCCGTCGTTTGACTCAATTCTCGAGGCGTCAAGAGTTCCATCAGGGACTGCCCAGGAGGAAAATTCCTTGTAGTTATCGCTTTTTCTACGACTGTCGTTAACGACAGACGCTGCAATCGCTGCTTGTATTCTCGCCTCAAGCGCTTTATTTCTTCACCCTGCTTCTTGTTACAGTCTTCAAACAATTTCATCCACACATCTCTATCTTCTTCTATACTGAGCACATCGTTGCGCCTCCAAAAGCCATCACCGTAGTGATCCAGGAGGTCCTCAATTTTTGGAGCACTCTGACCAAGCTGTCCCCCAGTATCAGATTTGATTTCCCAAGTGGAGGTTGCTGCATGCTTACTGCTGGGCTCCAAGTCGATCGATTGAAGCAGGCTCTCGGATCCGTATGCGGAACTCCTGTGAAGCTATACTTCAACTGGTTGTTCTTTTGCACGTCAATCACTCGGGACACTTTCTTCGCCGGCATCTCTCGTATCTTTCTGTCTACCATCGGTCCTACATATGCCTCTGCCAGGTCCATCGATTCGTCCAAGTTGAAATTATCCATTTTCTTGCAAGTTTGATTTCACTATCGATTCGATGATTTGAAGTCAAGTGAAAAATTAAACGATCAATCAGGATCTAGAAAAGAGGTCACGAATATCGCATTTGTCAGTTTTACACTAGTTTTATATTAAAAATTATTTAAAACAGTCAGATAAAAAGATTTTGATCCTAAAATTTATTAAAATCAATTCGTTGCTAAAGTTTTGGAATTCGACCTAAGAATGGACAGTCCAAATTTCGGATCTATTCCTAAGATCGTCATTCGGTTATTCATGGTCACTAATTCCTTCTTACCTAGCTCTTAATAACCTAACCCATATCACACATAACACATATCACACACAACATACTTTTAGTATGACGTCTTCCTGCATGCAACCTAATTTCAGCCTATACTTAAATAATATTTCTTATGTAAGTATACTTGTATATTAGTATCAGAGAAGATTCGGTTTCGATCATACACTGGAAGCAAGAGTTCCTTCACTTCCTTTTCCACAAGGAAGCCTCTCAACCTCGTCAAGGACAAGACTAGATATTCCGGGTTCACCTGCCGCTTCTCCGTCGTCATCGTCAGCAAAAAGCATAAATAATTTCCCGGTATCTGTGACGCCGCCGAGGACAAGGCTGTTACGCCCCCAATTCCTGGTCTTTGCTTCCAAAGGAATTCTATGTTTTTTCTATTCTCTCAGAAAATCTGCTGATAACGCTGTCTCAAAACTCATGTCTGCTGTGATTGCTATCGCACATGTTCGATTTGTGAGTATGAAATCGCTATCTGTTAGTTTTATCCTACTTGAATATTCATTTGGTAAGCTAAAATATGACTCAACTACCCTCCCTATGTCCGGTTTCTGAGGGTCCTCATCTGTTTCTGCTTCTAGATCAACTGTCTCTCTTGCTATTCTTAATTGTTTTATTAACAATTTTTCAGTGTGGGTAAGTCCTACCGCCACTCCCCGGACAAAAATATCCATCGACGTCCCCGTCGATTGCATACCGGATATCAAATCGCATACCGGATATCGCACTTGTCAGTTTTACACTAATTTTTTGTTAAAATTTATTTAAAACAGTCATATAAAAAGATTTTGATCCTAAAACTTATTAAAATCAATCAGTTTCTAAAATTTTGGAATTCGACCTAAGATTGGACAGTCCAAACTTTGGATCTATTCCTAAGATCGTCATTCAGTTGTTCATGGTCACTAACTCCTTCTTACCCAGAGTCTTAAAAACATAACAGATAACATAAAATAACAAACATATCACACACAACACACTTTTAGTATGACGTTTTCCTGCAGGCCACCTAAACTCAGCCTATACTTAAATAATATTTCTTATGAAGGTATAGTTGTATATTGGTATCAGAGAAGATTACGTGTATCATGCGTACAGCTCCCGTGGATGCAGTCGTCCTCTGTTCGGATCGTACACTGGAAACGAAAGCTCCTCTACTTCCCTTTCCACGAGGAAGTCTCTCAATCTCGTCAAGGACAAGTATAGGTTTTCGGGGTCCACGTGCCGCTTCTCCGTCGCCCTCGTCATCAAGAAGCATAAGTATTTTCCCTGTATCTGTGACGCCGCCGGAGGCAAGGCTGCTACGCCCCCTATTCCTGGTCTTTGCTTCTAAGGGAATTCTATGTTTTTATATCCTCTCTTAAAATCTGCTGCTAACGCTGTCATAAAACTCATGTCTGCTGTGTCTGCTATCGAACATGTTCTATTTGTGAGTATGAAATCGCTATCTGTAGTGTTATTCTACTTGAACAACCATTTGGTAAGTTAAAATATTACTCAACTACCCTCCCTATGTCCGGTTTCTTAGGGTCCTCATCTGTTTCTGCTTCTAGATCACCTGTCTCTCTTGATATTCTTAAATTTTTTTATTAACAAATTTTCAGTGTGGGTAAGTCTTACCCCCACTCCCCGGACAAAAATATCCATCGACGTCCCGTCGATCGCATACCGGATCTCAGGTTGAATTGTGACACTGGTCTCCTTTGGGTCCGACGTCATTTCGTTCAGCCATTCCAAGACACGCAAATTCGTCAAGCCTTGTTCATATGACTGCTGTTGCTCGTCGTCGAATTCTACCTCGGGCTTGGACCGGTCATCGACCCACTCCGCGTCGTGATCATCGACTATGTCAATGTCCTGTGACACAGTTATTCCTTCTATACCCACTACTTCTTCCACTATCTTTTTTAGATCTATCCTGTCCACTACGAAGTCGTCTCCGTAAGGATTATATTTCTTCGTGAATCTTGTCTTGTCACTCTGTCGAGTCTGTATCGTAAATGGAAGATCCGGCTCCAAATTCTTGGGGACCTCCATTTGTTCGGGGTCTTGCCAGTCCTCCTCTGCGTATGGTAAGGTTTCTTCATCTGCTTCGATCACTTCGTTGAGATCTACGTCCAGTGGTGGACTTGTTCCTTCCTCTACGACCTCATTTCCATCGTTCTTTTTCCTGGTGCCCTTCTCGTTGACTTCACAAGCAGGGTCCATCATCAGATAATCCCCCTCTTCCATGTCTGCAGGTATACACCAGTCTTCTGTCGATGGGTTGTGTAGCTTAATGTTCTCATAATGAGCGGCTCGGCCAGTACTCAGTCTATAAAAGCTTCCCTCCTGGTGCACTTCGGTAAAGGTCCCCTCCACTTTTTAGGAGCTTTTTCGTTCCTTTCGGTGGTATAAAGTTCTGAAATACCCATACGTAGTCTCCTACCGAGTAAGTTTTTGCACCAGCTGCCTTTTTGTCGAATCTTTTCCTCTGCCTTGCTGTGCCTGCTGAGTATTTCGTCTACACAAGTCGTTCAACTCTTGCTGCCGTCTAATCACATCCTTTACATAGACCTGTGCTGACGTTTTCCCCCCTCATACTCTGGGTAGAAGAAAGTCAGGAGCAAAGACTTCTCGTGTCCGGTTAGCATCATGTGTGGACTAACTCCGGTGGTGGAATGCTGCGTGCTATTCTAAGCTCCCATCACCTGTGGAAGATATCTGTCCCAATCGGTCATGTACCTGGAACAATATACCCTCAGCATCAAAACTAACGTTCTATTTTGCCTTTCCACGAAGCCATTCGTCTGGGGATGGTATGTCGTGTGAAGTGGGCCTGAGCCACCTGCGAACAACGCATGAGCTCTTTCGTAAGTTCTCCCACAAAAATTGTTCCGTTATCCGATTGAAACGTCATCGGACAACCATGTCTTGCTATCCACGTGTTGACTAGGTGATCGCAAGTCTCTTCTGCTGAGGCAGTTATGCAGGGCACGGCCTCTGCATACTTCGTGAAGTGATTTATCTTGACTAAGACTTGATTATAACCACTGTCTGTCATGCATATCTTTCGGTGATCAATCTGTACCACCTCGTTAAATTCAGATGACTCGATCGACTGCAAGGGAAATCGCAACTTCCTTGGATCCTCGACCTGTTGGCATGATAGGCATGCTGTTACCCACTTCTCACATGCCTTTTTCATTCCAGGCCACTCAAAGCGTTTCAGAACCCTCTGGTATACTTTGTCGATTCCCTGATGGCCCATTTGATCATGCGACCTGAATAAAAGTTCTGTCTGATAGAGTTGCGGCAACACTATTGCGTTATAATTGTACATGACTTTGTTTTCATCTCTTCTTCTGCAGGCCACGATCCCGTCCTTGTTCAGATATAATCTTCCTCTTTCTGCATAAAGTTCTGTCTCAGAATACGGTAACTGTTTTCCTCCAGATCTCCTTCGTCCGGAGCTCCATTTTCTATCCAAATTTTCAGGTTGCTGGTCATGCGGTCATTTCTCTGTGCCCTTAGTGGGTCCGAGAGTCTGTATCTCGCCTTCAAGTACGTCTTCATGACCTTCATCTGACTATTTATTTCATCTGGCTGATGCGTGTCATCTTCCATCTTAACGCACCAAATCTTCACCAATGGTTGTGTTTCTTGTTTGCATTCTGGTGTTTGTCACGCATCCTGTGCTCGATTATCTTATGCTTGCCATCTAATCTCACTATCCATCTACCAATATAACTCTGATCCCTTGAGTATGTCTTCAACCAGGCTAACGCTCTGTTGTCCACGCGTAACTTAAAGGGAGCGCTTCCAAGTATGCGCGGTACTTTTCCACCAATGTAACTACAGCAAACATTTCTGCTTTTGGTGCACCATATTTCATCTCAGTGTCACTCAACACCTTGCTGCCATATGCAATGGGACGGAGACTGGTTCTTCCATTGCATTAGTGCTCCTGATGCAGTATTCCTGAGATGGCTACTACTGATGCGTCTGTATCAAGAACATACATGCCCTTTTCTGTAGGCATGCCTAGCACCGGCGCTTCGCACAGTTCCCGCTTTATGTTCTCGAAGGCAATTTGTGCCTCTTGGTTCCATTCAAACTTCTTTCCTTTGTTGCGCATCAGCTTCTGCATGGGATACACCTTGTCTGTATACCCTTTTATGAACTCACGGTAAAAATTGGCAAACCCTAGGAAGCTCATGAGTTGTGTGTCCGTTCTGGGAGCCTTGCATGTCAGCACAGCCTCTACTGCTCGCGTTTCCGGCCTCACGCCATGCCTGTCCACCATTCTTCCTAGATACTTGATTGAATCCCTAAGGATTTCACATTTCGATGGTTTGCACTTCAAGCCTGCTCTTTTCATTCATCCAAAAACTTCTTTGGTCAAAAACTATGGTCAAAGCCTGAGCCATCAGTCTCTTGAAACTAAATATTACTCAGTTTAGTTACATGCTCAAACTGCTTGGTACTTTCGTTTTTTTGACCTCTAATGCCTCGAAGGCGTTCAGTTTTTCCTGTAATTTCTCATTTTCCAATTCGAGCTTCACCTTTTTTTCGATCTCCTTCGTTAACAATTCCTGCTGGACTCTATTCAGAGCATCCCTCGCGGCTGCCCTATAATCGATCTTGAAGTCATCCGTCGCAGTTACCGGTTCCGGTTCACATCTCTCTTCCGTTACCGCTTGCATCTTCGTTGTTGACAACTCCTGCGGTTTTTCTTTTCTGCGCGCCTCCGCTTCACTTAATAAGCAAGCCTTGGTGGCTTTCACACCCGATAAAGCATCCCAGAATTGTGGACAATCTAACTTAAAATGACCTTCCAAATTACAAAAGAAGCACCACGGGCCGAACTTTGCAATTACTCCTCTCATGAAATCCTCATGGTCGACTTCTGACGCATCTTCGTCCTCGAGACTATAGCCTATTGCTTTCATGCCCTTTTTGTAAGTTGGGCATGCTGACACATGATGGTCCGTCGAACTGCAATTTGCACAAGAGCGCCTCTTGTCCATATCGTCCCTTGGTTTGTACCAGTTGTTCCCTTGGTTTGCTGGTCCGTTAATAAAATTGCCATAACTGTTTTTGTAATATCCAGATCTCGAAGGAGGTTTCAATAAGAGATATTCTTTTGACTTGAGTCTCAGCTCCTCTGGTGTTGGTGCATTGGTTGAGAGTGGTGTGTAATGTGTCGCTAACCTTGTCCGATGTTCATCAATTTTCATACCATCGATGAATTTTGAGGCTTCTGCCAGGTTCATTCTTCTGTTTGACTCATCTGGTTGTCTACGCCTTCTCAGCATCTCCAAATCGTCTAGAAACTTGTCTATCGTCTCATCTTCCCGTTGCCTCCGATTGAGGAGGCGCATCATGGCTTGGTGTCCATGCACCCCCGAGCTAAAACGATTTAGCTAGTTTTCAAGGACAAGACTAGGTTTTCGGGGTCCACGTGCCGCTTCTCCGTCGCCCTCGTCATCAAGAAGCATAAGTTTTTTCCCGGTATTTGTGACGCCGCCGGAGGCAAGGCTGCTACGTCCCCTATTCCTGGTCTTTGCTTCCAAAGGAATGCTATGTTTTCTTATATTTTCTCTTAAAATCTGCTGCTAACGCTGTCTTAAAACTCATGTCTGCTGTGTCTGCTATCGAACGTGTTCAATTTGTGAGTGTGAAATCGCAATCTGTAGTATTATGCTACTTGAACATTCATTTGGTAAGTTAAAATATTACTCAACTACCCTCCCTATGTCCGGTTTCTTAGGGTCCTCATCTGTTTCTGCTTCTAGATCACCTGTCTCTCTTGATATTCTTAAATTTTTTATGAAAAAATTTTCAGTGTGGGTAAGTCTTACCCCCACTCCCCGGACAAAAATATCCATCGACGTCCCATCGGATATCATGTTGAATCGTGACACTGGTCTCCTTTGGGTCCGACGTCATTTCGTTCAGCCATTCCAAGACACGCAAATTCGTCAAGCCTTGTTCATATGACTGCTGTTGCTCGTCGTCGAATTCTACCTCGGGCTTGGACTGGTCATCGACCTACTCCTCGTCGTGATCATCGACTATGTCAATGTCCTGTGACACAGTTATTCCTTCTAGACCCACTACTTCTTCCACTATCTTTTTTAGATCTATCCTGTCCACTACGAAGTCGTCTCCGTAGGGATTATATTTCTTCGTGAATCTTGTCCTGTCACTCTGTCGAGTCTGTATCGTAAATGGAAGATCCGGCTCCAAATTCTTGGGGACCTCCATTTGTTCGGGGTCTTGCCAGTCCTCCTCTGCGTAGGGTAAGGTTTCTTCATCTGCTTCGATCACTTCGTTGAGATCTAGGTCCAGTGGTGGACTTGTTCCTTCCTCTACGACCTCATTTCCATCGTTCTTTTCCCTGGTGCCCTTCTCGTTGACTTCACAAGCAGGGTCCATCATCAGATAATCCCCCTCTTCCATGTCTGCAGTTATACACCAGTCCTCTGTCGATGGGTTGTGTAGCTTAATGTTCTCATAATGAGCGACTCGGCCAGTACTCAGTCTATAAAAGCTTCCCTCCTGGTGCACTTCCGTAATCATGAAAGGTCCCCTCCACTTTTTAGGAGCTTTTTCGTTCCTTTAGGTGGTATACCGTTCTGAAATACCCATACGTAGTCTCCTACCGAGTAAGCTTTTGCACCAGCTACTTTTTTGTCGAATCTTTTCCTCTGCCTTCTACTCTTGCTGCCGTCTAATCACATCCCTTACATAGAACTGTGCTGACGTTTTTTTTATCCTCATAATCTGGGTAGAAGAAAGTCAGGGAAAAAGACTTCTCGTGTCCGGTTAGCATCATGTGTGGACTAACTCCGGTGGTGGAATGTTGCGTGCTATTCTAAGCTCCCATCACCTGTGGAAGATATCTGTCCCAATCGGTCATGTACCTGGAACAATATACCCTCAGCATCGACACTAACGTTCTATTTTGCCTTTCCACTAAGCCATTTGTCTGGGGATGGTATGTCGTGTGAAGTGGGCCTGAGCCACCTGCGAACAATGCATGAGCTCTTTCGTAAGTTCTCCCACAAAAGCTGTTCCGTTATCCGATTGAAACGTCATCGGACAACCATGTCTTGCTATCCACGTGTTGATTAGGTGATCGCAAGTCTCTTCTGCTGAGGCAGTTATGCAGGGCACGGCCTCTGCATACTTCGTGAAGTGATTTATCTTGACTAAGACTTGATTATAACCACTGTATGTCATGCATATCTTTCGGTGATCAATCTGTACCACCTCGTTAAATTTAGATGACTCGATCGACTGCAAGGTAAAACGCAACTTCCTTGGATCCTCGACCTGTTGGTATGACAGGTATGCTGTTACCCACTTCTCACATGCCTTTTTTCACTCCAGGCCACTCAAAGCGTTTCAGAACCCTCTGGTATACTTTGTCGATTCCCTGATGGCCCATTTGATCATGCGACCTGAATAAAAGTTCTGCCTGATAGAGTTGCGGCAACACTATCGCGTTATACTTGTACATGACTTTGTTTTCATCTCTTCTTCTGCAGGCCACGATCTCGTCCTTGTTCAGATATAATCTTCCTCTTTCTGCATAAAGTACTGTCTCAGAATACGGTAACTGTTTTCCTCCAGATCTCCTTCGTCCGGAGCTCCATTTTCTATCCAACTTTTCAGGTTGCTCGTCATGCGGTCATTTCTCTGTGCCCTTAGTGGGTCCGAAAGTCTGTATCTCGCCTTCAAGTACGTCTTCATGACCTTCATCTGACTATTTATTTCATCTGGCTGGTGCGTGTCATCTTCCATCTTAACGCACCAAATCTTCACCAATGGTTGTGTTTCTTGTTTGCATTCTGGTGTTTGTCACGCATCCTGTGCTCGATTATCATATGCTTGCCATCTAATCTCACTATACATCTACCAATATAACTCTGATCCCTTGAGTATGTCTTCAACCAGGCTAAAGCTCTGTTGTCCACGCGTAACTTAAAGGGAGCGCTTCCAAGTATGCGCGGTACTTTTCCACCAATGTGACTACAGCAAACATTTCTGCTTTTGGTGCACCATATTTCATCTCAGTGTCACTCAACACCTTGCTGCCATATGCAATGGGACAGAGACTGGTTCTTCCATTGCATTAGTCCTTCCTGATGCAGTATTCCTGAGATGGCTACTACTGATGCGTCTGTATCAAGAACATACATGCCCTTTTCTGTAGGCATGCCTAGTACCGGCGCTTAGCACAGTTCCCGCTTTATGTTCTCGAAGGCAATTTGTGCCTCTTCGTTCCATTCGAACTTCTTTCCTTTGTTGCGCAACAGCTTCTGCATGGGATACACTTTGTCTGCATACCCTTTTATGAACTCACGGTAAAAATTGGCAAACCCTAGGAAGCTCATGAGTTGTGTGTCCGTTCTGGGAGCCTTCCATGTCAGCACAGCCTCTACTGCTCGCGTTTCCGGCCTCACGCCATGCCTATCCACCATTCTTCCTAGATACTTGATTGAATCCCTAAGGATTTCACATTTCGATGGTTTGCATTTCAAGCCTGCTCTTTTCATGCATCCAAAAACCTCATCGAGCCGATCAATGTAGTCTTCCAGGGTTGGTGTTGCTATGACCACGTCATCCACGTATCACATCACAAGATTCCCGTACTTCTTCGTCACTATGGTCAAAGCCTGAGCCATCAGTCTTTGAATTGTGGCCGTCACTATGGTCAAAGCCTGAGCCATCAGTCTCTTGAAACTAAATATTACTCAGTTTAGTTACATGCTCAAACTGCTTGGTACTTTCGTTTTTTTGACCTCTAATGCCTCGAAGGCGTTCAGTTTTTCCTGTAATTTTTCATTTTCCAATTCGAGCTTCACCTTTTTTTCGATCTCCTTCTTTAACAATTCCTGCTGGACTCTATTCAGAGCATCCCTCGCGGCTGCCCTATAATCGATCTTGAAGTCATCCGTCGCAGTTACCGGTTCCGGTTCACATCTCTCTTCCGTTACCGCTTGCATCTTCTTTGTTGACAACTCCTGCGGTTTTTCTTTTCTGCGCGCCTCCGCCTAAATAATAGGCAAGCCTTGGTGGCTTTCACACCCGATAAAGCATCCTAGAATTGTGGACAATCTGACTTAAAATGGCCTTCCAAATTACAAAAGAAGCACCACGGGCCGAACTTTGCAATTACTCATCTCATGAAATCCTCATGGTCGACTTCTGACGCATCTTCGTCCTCGAGGCTAAAGCCTATTGCTTTCATGCCCTTTTTGTAAGTTGGGGATGCTGACAGATGATGGTCCGTCGAACAGCAATTTGCACAAGAGCGCCTCTTGTCCATATCGTCCCTTGGTTTGTACCAGTTGTTCCCTTGGTTTGCTGGTCGGTTAATAAAATTGCCATAACTGTTCTTGTAATATCCAGATCTCGAAAGAGGTTTCAATAAGAGATATTCTTTTGACTTGAGTCTCAGCTCCTCTGGTGTTGGTGCATTGGTTGAGAGTGGTGTGTAAGGTGTCGCTAACCTTGTCCGATGTTCATCATTTTTCATACCATCGATGAATGTTGAGGCTTCTGCCAGGTTCATTCTTCTGTTTGACTCATCTGGTTGTCTACGCCTTCTCAGCATCTCCAAATCGTCTAGAAATTTGTCTATCGTCTCATCTTCCCGTTGCCTCCGATTTAGGAGGCGCATCATGGCTTGGTGTCCATGCACCCCCGAGCTAAAGCAATTTAACTAGTTTTCAAGGACAAGAATAGGTTTTCGGGGTCCACGTGCCGCTTCTCCGTCGCCCTCGTCATCAAGAAGCATAAGTTTTTTCCCGGTATTTGTGACGCCGCCGGAAGCAAGGCTGCTACGCCCCCTATTCCTGGTCTTTGCTTCCAAAGGAACTCTATGTTTTTATATTTTCTCTTAAAATCTGCTGCTAACGCTGTCTTAAAACTCATGTCTGCTGTGTCTGCTATCGAACATGTTCTATTTGTGAGTATGAAATCGCAACCTGTAGTATTATGCTACTTGAACATTCATTTGGTAAGTTAAAATATTACGCAACTACCCTCCCTAGGTACGGTTTCTTAGGGTCCTCATCTGTTTCTGCTTCTAGATCACCTGTCTCTCTTGATATTCTTAAATTTTTTATGAACAAATTTTCAGTGTGGGTAAGTCTTACCCCCACTCCCCGGACAAAAATATCCATCGACGTCCCGTCGATCGCATACCGGATCTCAGGTTGAATTGTGACACTGGTCTCCTTTGGGTCCGACGTCATTTCGTTCAGCCATTCCAAGACACGCAAATTCGTCAAGCCTTGTTCATATGACTGCTGTTGCTCGTCGTCGAATTCTACCTCGGGCTTGGACCGGTCATCGACCCACTCCTCGTCGTAATCATCGACTATGTCAATGTCCTGTGACACATTAATTCCTTCTGGACCCACTACTTCTTCCACTATCTTCTTTAGATCTATCCTGTCCACTAAGAAGTCGTCTCCGTAAGGATTATATTTCTTCGTGAATCTTGTCCTGTCACTCTGTCGAGTCTGTATCGTAAATGGAAGATCCGGCTCCAAATTCTTGGGGACCTCCATTTGTTCGGGGTCTTGCCAGTCCTCCTCTGCGTAGGGTAAGGTTTCTTCATCTGCTTCGATCACTTAGTTGAGATCTAGGTCCAGTGGTGGACTTGTTCCTTCCTCTACGACCTCATTTCCATCGTTCTTTTCCCTGGTGCCCTTCTCGTTGACTTCACAAGCAGGGTCCATCATCAGATAATCCCCCTCTTCCATGTCTGCAGTTATACACCAGTCTTCTGTCGATGGGTTGTGTAGCTTAATGTTCTCATAATGAGCGACTCGGCCAGTACTCAGTCTATAAAAGCTTCCCTCCTGGTGCACTTCCGTAATCATGAAAGGTCCCCTCCACTTTTTAGGAGCTTTTTCGTTCCTTTCGGTGGTATACCGTTCTGAAATACCCATACGTAGTCTCCTACCGAGTAAGCTTTTGCACCAGCTACTTTTTTGTCGAATCTTTTCCTCTGCCTTCTACTCTTGCTGCCGTCTAATCACATCCCTTACATAGACCTGTGCTGATGTTTTTTTTATCCTCATACTCTGGGTAGAAGAAAGTCAGGGGCAAAGACTTCTCGTGTCCGGTTAGCATCATGTGTGGACTAACTCCGGTGGTGGAATGTTGCGTGCTATTCTAAGCTCCCGTCACCTGTGGAAGATATCTGTCCCAATCGGTCATGTACCTGGAACAATATACCCTCAGCATCGACACTAACGTTCTATTTTGCCTTTCCACTAAGCCATTCGTCTGTGGATGGTATGTCGTGTGGAGTGGGCCTGAGCCACCTGCGAACAACGCATGAGCTCTTTCGTAAGTTCTCTCACAAAATCTGTTCCGTTATCCGATTGAAATGTCATCGGACAACCATATCTTGCTATCCACGTGTTGATTAGGTGATCGCAAGTCTCTTCTGCTGAGGCAGTTATGCAGGGCACGGCCTCTGCATACTTCGTGAAGTGATTTATCTTGACTAAGACTTGATTATAACCACTGTCTGTCATGCATATCTTTCGGTGATCAATCTGTACCACCTCGTTAAATTCAGATGACTCGATCGACTGCAAGGGAAATCGCAACTTCCTTGGATCCTCGACCTGTTGGCATGATAGGCATGCTTTTACCCACTTCTCACATGCCTTTTTCATTCCAGGCCACTCAAAGCGTTTCAGAACCCTCTGGTATACTTTGTCGATTCCCTGATGGCCCATTTGATCATGCGACCTGAATAAAAGTTCTGTCTGATAGAGTTGCGGCAACACTATCGCGTTATACTTGTACATGACTTTGTTTTCATCTCTTCTTCTGCAGGCCACGATCCCGTCCTTGTTCAGATATAATCTTCCTCTTTCTGCATAAAGTACTGTCTCAGAATACGGTAACTGTTTTCCTCCAGATCTCCTTCGTCCGGAGCTCCATTTTCTATCCAACTTTTCAGGTTGCTCGTCATGCGGTCATTTCTCTGTGCCCTTAGTGGGTCCGAAAGTCTGTATCTCGCCTTCAAGTACGTCTTCATGGCCTTCATCTGACTATTTATTTCATCTGGCTGGTGCGTGTCATCTTCCATCTTAACGCACCAAATCTTCACCAATGGTTGTGTTTCTTGTTTGCATTCTGGTGTTTGTCACGCATCCTGTGCTCGATTATCATATGCTTGCCATCTAATCTCACTATACATCTACCAATATAACTCTGATCCCTTGAGTATGTCTTCAACCAGGCTAAAGCTCTGTTGTCCACGCGTAACTTAAAGGGAGCGCTTCCAAGTATGCGCGGTACTTTTCCACCAATGTGACTACAGCAAACATTTCTGCTTTTGGTGCACCATATTTCATCTCAGTGTCACTCAACACCTTGCTGCCATATGCAATGGGACGGAGACTGGTTCTTCCATTGCATTAGTGCTCCTGATGCAGTATTCCTGAGATGGCTACTACTGATGCGTCTGTATCAAGAACATACATGCCCTTTTCTGTAGGCATGCCTAGCACCGGCGCTTCGCACAGCTCCCGCTTTATGTTCTCGAAGGCAATTTGTGCCTCTTCGTTCCATTCGAACTTCTTTCCTTTGTTGCGCATCAGCTTCTGCATGGGATACACCTTGTCTGCATGCCCTTTTATGAACTCACGGTAAAAATTGGCAAACCCTAGGAAGCTCATGAGTTGTGTGTCCGATCTGGGAGCCTTCCATGTCAGCACAGCCTCTATTTCTCGCGTTTCCGGCCTCACGCCATGCCTGTCCACCATTCTTCCTAGATACTTGATTGAATCCCTAAGGATTTCACATTTCGATGGTTTGCACTTCAAGCCTGCTCTTTTCATGCATCCAAAAACTTCATCAAGCCGATCAATGTAGTCTTCCAGGGTTGGTGTTGCTATGACCACGTCATCCACGTATCACACCACAAGATTCCCGTACTTCTTCGTCACTATGGTCAAAGCCTGAGCCATCAGTCTTTGAATCGTGGCCGTTGCGTTGCACAAGTCGAAGGGCATCCTTTTCCACTGGTACAACCCCAATTCACATGCGAATCCTGTCTTCTCTCTGTCCTTCTTCCGCAGAGGGACCTGCCAGAAGGCAGAACCGAAGTCCAGTGTGGTGAAGAATTTGGCATCACCAAGTTTAGAGAGACTCTCGTCTATTCGCGGTATCGGGTAGGCATCTTTTATTGTCACCGCGTTCAAGAAGCGAAAGTCGGAACAAAACCGAAGCTGCCTCCCTTTCTTTTTCGCCATTACCACCCCAAAACCCATGGCGATTTCGAGGGTTCTATCATGTCGTATTCGAGCAACATTTCTATTTCCGCTCGGCACGCTTCCGATTTGTGTGGCGTCATTCGTCTTGCGCCTTCCCTGTGGGGAACGGCGCCTTCCTCAAGTTCGATTTCGTGTTCGACGAAGTTACAGCAACCGATATCCGCCTTATGTTTTGAAAATACATCCGTGTTCCGATTGAAAACCACCCGCAATAATTCAAAATCTCCCTCGCCTATTTTCCCTTTTAAGTGTTCTATTTCTAGCAAAATTGTACATCTCCAAACTTGAAAGATATAAAGTCGTTCGCTTTTTTGATGACTGATGTTTTTGTTCTTCATCGCGAATCAAATAGTGGTATAAGGTAGGACGTGATCAAGTTCAAATCATATCTACCACTATTAAATCAAAAAACAGGTAAGAATTTACATATCTCTTAAGATAATGTTTCAAATCAATGAGTTGATTTGTTTGAATTCCTAGAAACTGTGTTGACATGTCTGCTTCTTGTGAATCTTCAATGCATTCGTCTTCGTACTCAAATTTGTTACTTGAATAGTTTTTACCCCGTTCGTTCAGCTGATTAAAGATCTTTTTCATTCGGTCATTGACAGCAGTTTCAATATCTTGAAACTTCGTTCTCATCTCCAGTTTCGGTACCAAACAAACCTGTTTACTATCACTCAACGAGTTTAAATTTTTCATTCTAAAAATTGCTACTACCGCTTTTCCCAGCTGTAGTTTTACCTTTCTGTCTAAAAAGATTGGTACCTTGTTTTCATCTGTTATTATCCTATTAACTGGTTTCTTAACATGATTCTGGTCCGGGTTTCTAATCCTTATTAGGCCGTTGTTCAAGTCAAGCATCACGTCGAAATTCCTGACAAAATCTCTGCCCAAGATGAACTGGTCGGCGTCGTCCAACTTCTCTACCACCAAGAAGCTCATCCAAAGATCCCGTCCAACCATGTGGAGGACCGTTTTTGAAGTTCTTTCGGCTACGTAAATTGCTCCTCGATTGGCTGCCGCTAGTCGGAGATTCGTCGCAATCAGGTCTTCCCTCGTGAAGCCCATTCTTTCCCAAGTTTTTTTATCGGCATCACTCTCACTACCGCTCCTGTGTCCAGAAGCCCTGTGACTCCGATTTCCTTTCCATTGGTGTCGAGCAGATGTGCAGTCACATCTGCTTCGTATCCAATATGAACCGCGTCTTGTTCCATCATGGCGTCATGGCCTATCCTACGGACTTTAAGTTCTTCTTCACCCAAATAGATTTGCCCCATTTGGTCACTGTCAGTCGTCAATTAGGTCCTAATGTAGATACTGATTCCATCCACGTTCAGCATCACTTGATACGGCCCATAGACTACCACGTAACGCCCATGAAGTTAATTTATTCGAATCCACCCGTTGTTAGTAGTGCTCGCACAGCTCTTGACTCAGTGCGTGGCTCCACTTGCCTCAGATAATCTGCATATGTGTCAAAATGAATCAAAGTGAACTCTGATGGTTCACTCAGATTTCTGATTACCTGGTGTCCCGCTACCGAGATTATTGATTGTATTTTGCTACCTTGTGGCACCATACCGAACCTCTCCCCGGAGATCACATTTAGTTTCATGCTCAAACTACTTAGTACTTTTGTTTTTTTTTGACCTCTGATGACTCGAAGGCGTTCAGTTTTTCCTGTAGTTTCTCATTTTCCAATTCGAGCTTCACCTTTTGTTCGATCTCCTTCGTTACCATTTCCTGTTGGACTCTATTTAGAGCATCCCTCGCGGCTGCCCTATAATCAATCTTGAAGTCATCCGTCGCAGTTACCGGTTCCGGTTCACATCTCTCTTCCGTTACCGCTTGCATCTTCTTTGTTGACAACTCCTGCGGTTTTTCTTTTCTGCGCGCCACCGCTTCACTTAATAGGCAAGCCTTGGTGGCTTTCACACCCGATAAAGCTTCCTCATGCCTTGGAGGCTTGATGTCTGCTACAGCATCCCAGAATTGTGGACAATCTGACTTAAAATGACCCTCCAAATTACAAAAGAAGCACCACGGGCCGAACTTTGCAGTTACTCCTCTCATGAAATCCTCCTGGTCGACTTCTGACGCATCTTCGTCCTCGAGGCTAAAGCCTTTTACTTTCATGCCCTTTTTGTAAGTTGGGCGTGCTGACACATGATGGTCCGTGGAACTGCAATTTGCACAAGAGCGCCTCTTGTCCATATCGTCCCTTGGTTTGTACCAGTTGTTCCCTTGGTTTGCTGGTCCGTTAATAACATTGCCATAATTGTTCTTGTAATATCCAGATCTCGAAGGAGGTTTCAATAAAAGATATTCTTTTGACTTGAGTCTCAACTCCTCTGGTGTTGGCGCATTGGTTGAGAGTGGTGTGTAATGTGTCGCTAACCTTGTCCGATATTCATCATTTTTCACACAATCGAAGAATTTCGAGGCTTCTGCCAGGTTCATCCTTCTGTTTGACTCATCTGGTTGTCTACGCCTTCTCAGCATCTCCAAATCGTCTAGAAACTTGTCTATCGTCTCATCTTCCTATTGCTTCCGATTTAGGAGGCGCATCATGGCTTGGTGTCCCTGCACCCCCGAGCTAAAACGATTTAACAAGATTTCAAAGATTTTCTTAGCATTGTCCCGCTGGTGCTGCTTTTTGGCCATCACGCAGTTCAGGGCTGTCCCTTCTAAGTTACTGGTAAGCGCACTGCATTCTTGCCTTTTTGACAAGTCCTCTTCCTCGAAATGCAGTTTCATCACTTCTATCCAGGTATCAATGCAGCTATCAGATTCGTCTTTGTAGCATCTTTTATTCTTAAAAACCCTTCTGGACTTTTCGCTACGTTCATTGGTTCTAGATAACCTCGTAAGGAATGTCTCCAAAGACCTGTTCAAAAGTTTCAAAGGCTGTGGCCATTGATGTAGCATCTCTTGAATGCCCCGCTTGAGTATCATTGCCCCCTGATAAGGGTTCTGTACTTGGAACTTCCCTTCCGTCAGAATCGCTCGGATTGTTTCTTCCTTGGCCCGCATGACTCCTCCCTGGGCTCGCATGACTCCTGTTCCTAGAATCACCTCTCCCAGTCGCATGTGTGC
The DNA here is from genome assembly GCF_963678635.1 of Symsagittifera roscoffensis. Classification (NCBI taxonomy): domain Eukaryota; kingdom Metazoa; phylum Xenacoelomorpha; order Acoela; family Convolutidae; genus Symsagittifera; species Symsagittifera roscoffensis. Next base: position 16,754,523 of record NC_087064.1, read on the forward strand.
CTTGCTTCGGTCGTTCGTTTGAGGTTTGAGGTCTGTCTGTTGCCAGTTGAACTTCCTCTGATGTTTGGACCCCAAATTCCATTATTACCTGTGGCATAGCCTGATGAACTGCATCTACCTCTAGTGGATCCATATGTCCGTCTGCTATTCTGTTGGTCATTGAAGTTCACCCTCGGCTCCCTGCTGGGTCCTCCCGAGTTCGATTCCCCATCTTTTGGTCCATTCTTGCTGCCTAGTAGCCCGTCCAACCTATCCATGATAGCCTGAGTTGGCCTCTCCATCATCGCATCTATCTTTGTGTCAAGAGTTCCAAGAGTCTGCTCTTGTTGAATTCTCAACTTCTCCATGTCGTCTCTTAACCGTAACTCTCTTTGTTCCGCTTCCCTTGTCATTCGCGACAAGTTCTTCGCAAAGTGTTCATCCGTTCTTTCCTTCAAGCGTTTTTCGCTTCTACTAACTTCTTGTCTATTGCGGTTTATTTCTTTCCGCAGACTTTCTCTCTCGACGTGGACTGCCCTTTCTAGTTCACTCATTCTTATGGACATCTGTTCATTCTGTTCTCCTATGGTGCCCACTATGTTGGTCAAGGCTTCTTCAATTGATACTCCGTTATCCACTAGTGGCGTCACAAGTGGCGTTGTCACCCTGTCGATCCCAGGTAGCTAGGTGCTGATCGAGATTCGGGCTTTGATTCTCTGCCTCGACGTCTTTTCATTATCCACCTCTGGATTCGCCGGTGCGTTGCTTAGCCTTGTGTTTCTATTCTCCCCAGTTCGCATTTCCGAATTCGTCACACTCACAAAGTCTCCTGACTGGCCTGATGTGTTTGTGGTTTTGCTTATTGTCCTCACTACACCAAATTGGTCCATGGTGCCAGTCCCTCTGTCGGTGTATGCTTCATTCTCCTGGGTCGAACTTTTGAGGCTGACTCAAGATCAAAAGTCAACTTGCTCGTCATCGTCCTGTTCTTCTTCCTGGGGTTCTTCTTCATCGCCTGTACCCGCTCCCATGGTAAATGGAAAGATGTTTCCGAAAGTGTTCTTCACTCTTTCTGAAAACGATGAGGACGTTGCCTGTTTCTCCGTCACGCCTGCCATCATGGTGTTGTCTGTGGGAGATCTTCTAGTTGCCAAAATTTCAGTAGAGATGTCGGACAGTTCCGACATCTCCTCTCGGTCCAGTGTCCCGGTGGAAGTGGCAAAATCTTGGCCTTGTTCTACCGGAGTAGATTCACTCGCCAGCCTTCTGTTTCCTCTCCCCTCCGGTCCAGGTATTTCTTGGTTCTCATCCATGGCCTTGCCCGTGTGGACCTCCTCCTCTAGCATTGCTTTTCGCTCTTCTGAGGAATTTTGACTCCTGGTCTCAACCATTCTGCCTGAAACCGTCTCCCCTTTGTCGGTCCGGGTTCTTGTGACATTTTCCACAAAAGGGTCATTCGTTGCTTTTCTCTGTTTCTCCGGTATGAATTTCCTTGAGCTAACCTTTAGTTTAGGTATCCTTGAATTGTTTAAACTCATTTTTGATTTATCTTCTTACTGCCTATACACTCAATTCGGTTGCTAGTGTCCTTTTAATCTGACTACTGATGGTAATAACACAACACAAAAAATTCCAAAAAATTCATATTAAAAAGTGACTACGAATCCTTGAATGTTATCACAGTACAGCATGTATACATTATCACAATAATCGATAATTAGTTCTAAAATATGAAGCTAGCATAGTATGATGATTTCAGTCTATTTAAAAGATAGTGTTGTCACTACCCAATTAAGCACAAATATTATTGATTTAAAACCAAAAATAACAAAAATAAGAATATTTTCTACAAAAAACGTATGTGTTTTGTACTTAGTCGGTCGCAATATGATAGTCGAACTTGTTTCTAAAGAAAGAGCTTTCCCTGCTTGGTGCTGCACCAAACAGACAAAACTCGAAGGCAGTAATTTTCTCAAGTGGGCGTCTATTGCACCCATCGAGTTCTGTGCTACCTATCTGCCTTCGGACTGCCCGAGCTAGACCTACTAAAATCCTCAGGGCAATCACTTTTCTCAAAAACGTTTTGGATTTCAATCCACACCAATGAGTTACACACTCTTGTTCAATTTAGACTAAGTGTCGCGAATATCCGAGTTTAGACCTGTTTTGTTTTGGTTTGGTTTTTTATAAAAGGCAAGTTACCAGTGCAGTCACTGGTTCCCAGCCTATCTTTTAATTACCTAATACCTTTAACTACTTTCTTTTCTGTTGTCTTCTTAAGTCTTGACAAAACAATACCCCTCCGGATTGACAAAAATAGGACCCCTCCGGATTGGCAAAAATAGGACCCCTCCGGATTGGCAAAATGAGACCCCTCCGGATTGGTAAAAACAGGACCCCACCGGATTGGCATAAATAGGACCCCTCCGGATTGGCAAAATTGGAGCCTTCCGAATTAGCAAAATTGGGACCCCACCGGGTTTGTAAAAATAATTTCTCGGAGACTTCCTAAATTTTCACCCGATACCCTTCCGAATACTTTCTCCGATGCTATTATGCTGTTTGAACTAACTAGGAAGGGTGTATTGTCTTTCCTTAGACCCTTCCGGATTGGAGTTAAGCCTCTTATTTGACAATTCACCCTAACGGTGAAGGGTCTTATCACTAGCCTAGTTTCGACTTGACTATGGTTTTCTGGTCCCCTTAGCCTTCCCTTTTTGTCTAGAACAGCGTAAAATTGCCTTATTCAACCGTTAATACCCTTTGGTAGGGGTGTAAGGGCTTTCCAAAAAAAATTTATGAAACGTGAAGCGTCTACCTTCCCGAATCAGTGAATTTGCTAAAAACAATCTTAAAAAAATTTCACGCTTACTTTTTTGAATAATCGATGTCCCTATGTGTAAGCTCACTTAATTTCATATCTAATGGTGTCAAGATCAACTGGATCTGTCCAGTAGTTCCAAAGTTATTAACCAAAACGGCTTTTTTCTAAAATCAAAAAATTTTCGTTCTGTAGGTTCCGCCTAACTTTTTTCGCAATTCTGTTCTATTCGACCTAAAAATTTTTGATCCGAGCTCAAAACGCCTATTTTTTTTCTAGTTTACTGCAAAAAACCAGATCTAAAACGCTCTAGTTGGAAAAATTTGCCAAAAACTATGCTATTTGTACCCCTCCGGATTGACGAATCCTCTAAATCAAACACGTTAAGTTCAATTTCTTTGTAACCCAGAACGTTATTGGCAAACGGATTTTAAAAGCTGTCGCTTCACTAGTGGAAGTTGTCCGAACAACAATTTTTACTGTCCTAACTCAAAAATTTCAAAATTTCAAATTTTTCTTATTTTATAGTGTTTCGTTTTTTCAAAAATCACTACAATTCGGTTTTTGGTACCCAAATAGTTCCAACCACTTCTGAACTAATCTCAACCGGTTCCACCTATTATAATAGTACAGTTACGATGTAATTTAATAATTTAGCGCTTTTTTCGGTTTCAAAAATATACATATCTCAAAAATCGCGATTTGTGGGCGGATCAAAATATCGCTATTTTGGTCCTAAAAACCGGTCCGTTTATTGGGTTTTTCAACAGTCGATTATTCTTGTCGTTGAGCCCCCTCTTGTCTCTCCTTGAACTGCTTGCCGGATCAGTCTTCTTCACTAATCCCGAGACCTTTCCGGACTGAGCGCAAGTTAGCATTAACGTGCTTAAATACTCAAATAACCCTACAGTACAAGCACCACAAACGGGCCACAAAAATGATCTTAACAATCCTGACTGATATAAATGCCTGTAACAACAATATATCAAACAACAACAAACGGGAGAGTTGGATCACATCTCGTCTGGGGGGATGGTTTCTACTGATTTTTTACTTTTTTACTGTTTTTGGTTTTTTCGGTTATTTTTTATGTTTCTTGTTTTTCTTAGGCACTATACTACTTTTTGTTTGGTTTCTTGTTTATCTTAAAGTCTGTTTGATCACGTACCATTCAGTAAATGATGGGACGGCGAACACCCCCCCCCCCTTCCACCCTTCCTGGTTCGTGAACTTTCAGTCTTAACTAGGTTAAAAAGTATTCACGGGAATCCGGAAGGCTTCCGCGTTCCGAACTACCCTTCAAACTGGCGGTTAGGGCCTTATTAAGGGCGTTATTATGAGCATCCGCTCGGCGCGGAGAGCTCGTAAACAGCTCTGCCGGTCATGATGTTAAAAAGAATAACACCCAGGAGCGCCATAAAAACACCTATGTAACATTCGCCCGGAAGTACATATCGACGGAAAAGAAAGCTAAGCTATAAAACGGCTGGCCAGCGTCTAAGCAAAGCTTTACATGTTTTTCGCCGTCTCTACCAAAGCCAGTTCTTTCGGTGGTCTTTCTAACATCGGGTCGACAAAAACGTTGCTGCTTTCGGCTTCGGTCAAAACACTCAAATTAACTTAATTATATGCAAGAATAGTGAGCTCATGGCTGACTCTCAGTATCCACAGACCACAATGTCACTCCTAAAAACAGGGCTACTACTACATATTATATTACTATTGTTTTTGTTCGGTAGATAAAAATCATCATCTCCATCGAAGATGGATCAACCCTTTCCCTCACTCCTAGCTTCTCATTGTCCGAAAATGAAACTAGATGTTATTTAAATTCAATTCAGGACGTAACTAGGAAGCAGAAAGTTCTTGTAAAACAGTTTAAGTTCAAGTCTCGAGTTCCCTCCGGATTCCTGAATCAGGAGAAATAACGTCCTTATTTCCTTTCTGGAAGGCTGGACACACTGTCCCAACACCCTTCACCGTTGGCGTGGATGGCTCTGTAACGATTGTAGCGACACAATCGTTGCAACTCGGAGCGGTCTCAAATAATTTCCAATTGTATTTTTCTATTTCTCGTCGTTGTTTCTATCGCAACTATCGTTGCTGTTGTTGTTGTGTTCTCTTTCTGATTTTCTTCGAAAAATGGCCGTTTCGTCACTTCTTGGAAGTGTGAAGTCACAAATCGAATTTTTAATTTTAGAAATTCCAGATTCTTCTGACCTTCGCGAATCGTCTAATCGTCTAAATAACGTTGCTAATCTTCCAAAACTGTCAACTCTCAAGGTCAGCGGCTACCAATTTGAAATTGAATTTTGTCCATTCTGGTCGAATGTCGCAACTGTACGGACTGTTCCGACCCTGTTTTTAACGGCGTTCGCGTATTTTGGGTATTTTGAGACCTAAGTATTGGGACGTTCTTGATTTCTAGAGTGGGGGGGGGGGTATTTTGGTAGTGGCCTTTAAGCTGTAATGAGGGTTATAGTCTCATGTCGCAAGTGAACCGATTTGGCTCCGACCGTTCGAGGTAGAAAAACACAAGAGATAGTGTCCCTGACTCTTGAGCCAATGGTTATAGGGCCTATTTTTCTTTAACCTCGTATGTGACTTAAGTAGGCGACTGTTTCATAGTGTTTTTATGGCGCTCCTGGGTGTTTTTACGACATCATGACTACGGATTCGAACCCACTTGACATATCTCCGGGCTACATGCCCATTCTAGAGTACCAGTGGTACGGTTCAGCGGGAACGTGTAAGGCTTCCGGTTGTTCCGTGATAGCTTTTTAAGAAAACTAGAGAAAACTCCTGGTCGTTTGTGTTTTCTTTAAGGACAAGCGGCGAGAAGTTGTCCTCGCAATATGGCGCAGCAAAAACAACCACTTATTTTGTTTGAGATAATCAATGTGAGATGAGTACCGACACTAATGATGTGCACTACGATTATGCTGATAGCGGCTCAGCTGGTTATATAGCAATGGGTTCCACTGAGTCTTGGCAAATCTTTTTGAATTGGATCCAAAAACTTCTCAATAATTTATCGGAGTACTTCAAGAATTCTTCGCTTAGGTAATAAAAAATAATCTGACAGGAATCTTAATTTTTGCATATGTAATTTACAATTTAAGATTTTCATTTCAGGTCTGACAAGGAAAAACTAAGAGTTGCAAATAATATGCTGAGACAGTTGACCGATTTGCAGAATATATCATCTCTCGAAAAGTTTGCTCAGTTTCTTTCATACGGAAGTCACATATGCTTGCTCTTAGAGGTAACTTTGTTTGCTTTATTGTTCAAGCTACACGCTGAATGAAAAAGAAAATGTTCCCTAGGTTTTTTTTTCCACTCAAAACCAGGTACTGTAAATGAACGGATCGATCGAATGAATTATCATGTTGGGCAACAGCGATCACTGGGAACAAGCAGCAACTGGATATAAACGTTCGTATCGGGACTGGCAAGCTTGCAACTCTTATCAAGCCGATCGCACTATTCTTGTATTACTTGTTGCTCCGGCCACTTAACGATTAGGTACCTGTTTCCACCCAATTTTAGGTACTCAAGGAAAGGCCGCAGTAGGTCGTTTTAAAATGTCATTTATAAATGACCTCAGTCATTTACTCATAAACCATTTGAAAACAAGTTTAGCCGGTTACTGCAAGTTGCAGTGTTCCGACCATAGTCTCAAAAAAAAGATATTTCACATTAGTGTTTTTGTTTCTCACTGGCGTGATAAAAGTATCTGAACCAATAAGTAGAACTTTCGACAGTCATAGTAAAACGCAAATTGGAAAACAGATTTTGTAGAAAAACGACAAAATTGGAAAACAGCTTTTGCAAATTGGAAAACAGCAAAAACAGCAAAATTGAAAAACAGCAAATTGGAAAACAGATTTTGTAGAAAAACGACAAAATCTATCTATCTATCTATCTATCTATCTATCTATCTATCTATACTATATTTAAATCTATACTATATTTAAATCTATCTATCTATATCTATACTTAATGCGAGTGACAGCTATCTCCCATGTTTAAGCATAATAATTTTGCATGTTTAACGGAAGAATTTTTTCATGTTTAAGCGATATCATAAATTGCAATGCTTAAGAAAATTTTTCAATCAGTTTTCCGCAAGGTCATTAATTTTTCAGTATTTTTTTCGAGGCCAAATTAAGTCTGTCTGTCTGCTATTTTTTTCCCATCTTATCTATACTATATTTAAATGCGAGTGACCGCTATCTCCCATGCTTAAGCATAATAATTTTGCATGTTTAACGAAAGAATTTTTTCATGTTTAAGCGATATCATATATTGCAATGCTTAAGAAAATTTGTTCTATCAGTTTTCCGCCAGGTCATTAGTTTTTCAGTATTTTTTTTGTGGCCAAATTAAGTCTGTCTGTCTGCTTTTTTAATTAATTTGATTATGTCTGTCAACCCGTCGCCTAATTTTTTAATTTTCATCTCTTCTCTTATATATTTGAATGCGGGCTTCATTATCTCGCCATGTTTAAGCTCTTTCAACGTATTATTTTTGCATGTTTAAAAAAAGAATTTTTTCACGCTTAAGCTATATCGTATATTGCAATAGTTAAGGTTTTTTTTCGATTTCTAGTTTAAATTCAGTGTTTATTTCATCAAGTTTGAAATTAGCAACCCAATAGTAGGAAATTGTAAGAGTTTTACCAGGTTTTGCGATTCTGGCCTCCATATATGAATAACCAAATCCTTTTAGTTTACGAGATCGGCAATTTTTGAGATTTTTTTTACAAATTTCTAGAAAATTTAATTTTAAAATTTCTCAATTTTGGAAATTCTCACCCTGTAGTTGGGTGCTGTCAGGGTACTCTCAGGGGCTGCGAATCTTGCCTCCAATTCTCACATCTCAATCCTTGTAGTTTTCGAAATATGACGTTTTTTATGATTTTTTCAAAAACTTGGGTTTTAACAAATTCCAAAACGTTAAAGATCTCAATCCTGTTGTTGGATAGTGTGAGGGTGTTCTCAGGAGTTGCGAATCTTGCCTCTGATTATGGCGGCTCAAATACTTGTAGTTTTCGAGATATGACGTTTTTGAGGATTTTTTCAAATTTTTTCAGAAAACTTAGGTATAAACAATTTCGCAAAATGTGAAATTATCATCTCTGTAAGGAGGCTCTGTCAGGGTACTCTCAGGAGTTACGAATTTTGCCTTCCAATATGACTGCTCAAATCCTTATAGTTTTCGAGATAAGACGTTTTTTTATGATTTTATCCGAAATTTTCAAAAAAAACTTAGATGTTAAAAGGTTCCAAAACTTTGAAGATGTCAGTCCTGTTATTTTTTTGGGATTTTTTTTCTAAATTTTTCAGAAAAATTGGGTAAAAAAAATTTAACGAAGCTTGTTAGGTTAGTCCCAGGAATTGTGGGTTTAGCCTTCAGATATGACTGCTCAAATTTTTAAAGCTTCGAGATATGACATTTTTTCTGATTTTTTCAAAACATTTTCAAAAAGCTAAATTTTTTTTTCTTCAAATTTTGAAATTCCAACTCTTTAGTATGGGGCTGTTAGAGTACTCTCAAGAGTTGCCACCAATCTTGCCTCAAAAATTGACTACTCAAATATTTGTAGTTTTCCAGATGTGACGTTTTTTGTGATTTTTCGAAAAAATTTCCAGAAAATTTGAAATTTCTTTCCAAAATTTGAAATTCCGAACCGTAGTTGGGGGCTGTCAGAGAACTCTCAGGATTTGCAAATCTTGCGTCCAAATGCCTCTGCTCAGTTGCTTTTAGCTCTGAGATGTGACGTTTCTTCATTTATCATAAACTTTGATATAAAAAAAATTTCAAGATTTTAAGTTTTTTCAATTTTTGAATTTAAAAAACTAATAAAAAACTTCTGAACTTACCAACCCTGTAAATCGGTGCTGTCAGAGTACACTCAAAGGATGCAGATGTTATCTCCGATAAATTCGGGTTTTTTGAGTTGCTAAATTTCGAAGCATCGGAGGGTGCGTTACACCCTAGTAACTTTTAAAAAAAGTTCAAAAAAATTGTTAATTTTTTTTTGAATTTTTCAAGGTTATGATTCCGAAGATAGCGCTGAAAGTTCCAAAAACTGTTTTCACTTGAATAAAACTAAATTTCAATGCTTAAGCTTAGCAAAAATGTGCCTGTGTAAGCCTGATCACTTGTTCGAAATTAGATGAATAAGCAAAAAATTTTAATTCGGTTTTTCTCGACATTGGGGAAATTTTTAAATTTTCAAGGTGCGACCTAAAGGGCTGTAATATCATATATTACTCGGCACAGTTCGCCGATTATTTGTGGTACCCGATTTTAGTTTTTCGTTGACTGGCACATTATTCTAGCCACCTTATAGTCTCATAGAACTATTTCAATCGTTCATAAGAAAAAAAAAACGGCATACGCTAGACAAAGAACAGCAGGAATATCGTATTCGGATGTTTTAGTTTTTTTCCTGTTTTCCGCGCAAAGTCAGTTACCGCATAATCATCGGAATGGGTCGAGTGATATATCATATTAAGGCCCTTTCAGTCGTGATTCGAATGACATTAAAATATTTTCTAAAAGTTGTCCGGTATCAAGAAAAACCGGCTTAAAGTTGATGGTTTTTGGTCCTAATTCGAACAAATAAGCGAGTGAGCAGTCTTACAATAGCTTACTTTAATAGAGCACAATAGCTCAATTTGGTTTTTTTTCTGAGTTTTTCAGTCCCTTTTTGGAATCAAAAACTTGGAAAATTCCAAATATAATTTTTTGTTTGTTTTTCTAGTTTTTTCTTCAAAAATTGTTATCCAATTTGCTCATTTACCCCTGAAATAAGTAAGGATATTGCAATCGGGTTGTAAAACTTGTTTTCTCGTAGCCAACTTTGCTCAAATGATCACTTCTAGAGGGTCTTCACTTGTAGAGCATCTTCTGACATGCTCATTGTTTTCATAGTATAATCAAATTTTTTATCGTTTCCGGCCAACAGCCGAGAGCTAACGAATATGCCTTGGACGGCAAAGGTCCTGGGTTCGAATTTGACCTGAGACCTGTTTTTTTTTCAAAGGGGAAATTTTCTTTTTCAAATAAAATTGTCGACCAATTTGTCTGCTTATCTGTTGGCTTAGTTTAGAATGGTTTTTATTTGCTGCGCTAATTTTTTTTAAATGTTATTTTAGTGTTTGATTTACTCCTACAATTTGTAATTTTACTTGCCTTGGCTTCGTTTTTCCTTAGTTTTTTTTTGTTTCGCTCAAAAAAGATTACTCGGCCCAAATTAGTAAGGCCTATTTTTTATCGGCTTAATGATCTAATTTTGGGTCGTTTCAAGGGAAACACAACTTTTTTCTCAGAAACTTCTTTTGATTTTCAAATAAGGGGTATCAATTGAAAGACCGCTCACTCCCCTGTGTGCTTGCATACTCTGCTAGAGTCTTTTTTTATTTGACCCTTCTGTCTAAGGCCTTCGAAAAAGTGTGGGGTGTTATTAAACCCATATTTTGTTTTTGTTTTTTGTTTTCTCCGCTCTCAACTAGAATTTTTTCGTTTCTCCGCTCTCAACTATGAATCTTTGGTTTCACGAACGTAGAGTCGATGAACGTAGTATAGTTAAAATATGTTCAGGCTCAATTTTAAATTTTAGAATGTTGACTGTAGAATCGTTTTCAAGTCAGTTAATTTCTGAAGTCAAGCAGAATAACGAAAATGTAAAAGTCAAGAAAACATGATCGATTTCTAATTTTGAAATAAGAATTTAATTATCACTTCCCAGCGAAGTAAAACAATTACCTATTGATCCAGTTATCTCAAATTAGGTTATTTTCATCGGAAAAGTGTCAATCTCGAATTTTTCTAGAGATTCAAAGAGCCTTAACGCCATCTTTTTTTTTCTTAAAAATTCCAAAGATGTTATTTTGAAAAAATACAAGTCAGTGTTTTTTTCCGTTTTTTTTTCTACATTCAATGACTATTTTTCACTTGTTTGTTGGCTATGTTTTTAATGCGAAAATATTCAGTTTCACAATTTTTTTCGGCAAATTTTATCTGATTTTGTCAGCATATCTGTTTTGTCGGCTAAATAGCCGACTGTTACTTTATAATAATAATAAATTGTTTCCAAACGATATCTAGTTACAGAGTTATTTATAAAAAAAAAATTTAAATACAATTTGGAATCGTTTGGGAGAACACCATTAAGCCAACACAGCCTATTTTCAGGTGCCTCATTAAGCGGAGAACAAAAAAACTAGTTAACTTCTTTGATCCAATGCAATGGAAGTTCTACGGTAAACTTCTATTAAACTTAAACATCTTTTTTCGCAACTTAAAACCATTCTCTATAAAAAATTAATATGTTTTTTTGTTTCCTGGGGCAGTATTTTCTACCCATAACCTAGAAACCAACAGAAACAATTTCTACATATGGAGAAAAAAAATGTCTCAAAGCAGGCCCAAAAAAACCGTATTTTCTAGAATGTAGTTATCCAAAAATGTATGATTAAAACTATTCAATTGAAACCGAGAAGCCCCTTTCAAGAGATTGACACAGGCGGGGAAAAATTACAACAACATTAAACATTTTTCTAATTTTAGGTGTAATCGACCCTCTGTTGAGTTTATTTCTATTTATAGCTAACTTTTGATTTGTTTTTCTCTTTGAAATTATCACGTTTAATTCCTGTTCAGTGCTGGAATATCTCAATGGACCAACTTGGCACTCTTTTCGAATAAATTTCCCGGTTATTTTCAAAACTTCGTACGCAAAAAATTCTCCTGCGGTATACATTTTATTTTCATGCGTTATTCCAGTGATTGAATCCAGCTTGTTTATAAAAAATTATTCTGATTAATCGTCTGATTTTCATTTCCAGTTCTAACACTTTGGTTTTGTCGGTATTTGCATGAAATAAGACTCCATATTGGATGATTGGTTGCACATGGTTCCAGCTTATGTTTTTATCGGCTTATTCACGTTATTTTTATGTCCCTTTTTTTAGTGTGATGTAATGTCTTAAGTCCTATCATTTTATGTCCTTTTCTTAGTGTCTACATTCCTATCATGTTTTTCTTAACTTTAAAATATTCGAGACAGCATTTTGTTATTGATTTTTTGACTTATCGCTATCGTTTCATTTTTTAGTTAACTCACAGTTCTGTGTCTGAGTGGTGCCGCAAGAGGTGCGAAGCTCCATCTTGCATCTGTTCAAAATTGTTACTGTTATCCCCTATTTTCTCATTTTTTGTCGACTTAATTACCGTTCTGAGCTATATCTTAGCTTTATTACCCTTGCGATAGCAAGGGTATTGCAATCGGGTACTAGGCTTTTTTTTCCTGTAAACAGCTTTGTCCACAGACTCATGTGACTCCTGGTGGTACCTTCCTTGGCTTATATGAATTCAAACTTTGTAGTGTCTCTTGCACACTTAGCCTGGTAGTAACGCCTACGCCTAGGACGGCAAAGGTCCTGGGTTTGAATCTGACAAGGACCAGTTTTTTCAAACGGTAATGGTTCTGGTTGCAAAAAAATTCGGCCTTTTATTTGTATGCTTGTTTTTTTTCGGCTTAGTTGCCTGATCTAACAATAATTTATTTTAGCTGTAAACAATGTTCACTGCTGTCATTTTCAGGATTTTAAAAATCCGGCCGTTTTGAACTTTGCTTTACACATTGGTTGTAATTTTACCAGCTCGATTTGTTAAAATTGCTCTTTTTTTCATTTTTTATCGGCTCAATAAAGGTCGCTGTAATTAATAGCGACCTAGTGGCCTCTTATTTCGTCGTTACGCCAGGAAAAAGTTTTTCTGAGCGTGTGTGTGCTCTGAGGGGAAATTTTTTGAAAAATTTATTTTCGACATGAAGGGTTTCTGCTCAGGTTTTTTCGGCTTTGTTACCGCTTGGTAAAGATTAGCGGTTCGAATCCGACCGGGCTTTTTTTGCTTTTTCGGACTATCGTCAGTCTGTTTATATTTGTCGGCTTAGTTCCCTTAGCTCAATGGTTTAGATTTATGCCAATTTGCTGTAGTCTCCATGCTTGAGGCCCACAAAGCCCGGGAATTCGATTCCAGGTTAGACCTGTTTTTCTTGCGAATAGAGATTTTGGCTAATATAGATTTTCTGTCTGCTTATTTTTGTCTGTTGCATTTTGCAGAAAGGACTTTTTGTGGACTTGTTTTTTTATAGCATACATCAAGTTCTTCGTAGAGTTTCCAGAGGTGCGGGCAATTTTTTTTGGGACATTTTGGAATTTTGTTGCAATTTTTATTGACAAAACTTTTGTTGCAATTTTTTGTTTTCTGAAAGCTTTCGACATTTCTCGAGAACTTCCCTCTCAAATCTTAAAGTTAAGGTTGAATTGAAAGTACAAGTTAAATGGATTCCTTCCGCATAAGCGAATACGCCATATGATTCTCGGAAATGTCAAATTTTTGATTAATTGACCGTTTTTTGGATTTTTCTCGCTAACGATTCTGCCAAATGTGATATCATAGGTTTAATAGAAGCAGCAGGTTGTTGAAAGCCTATTATTATTACTCAGAATGCCTAGTTTGCTTGAGAAAAAAAGTTATGACCTTCAAACAGTTTCGAAGTTTTGAAACTTTGACAGTTTTTTGGAAATTTTTATACTTCAGGTGAAAACTACCGTGCCAATTCTCAGATTGTTTTCAATCGAAAACCCCGGTTTTGGGAATCTTCTCTGCTTAAGCGACCGCAACCTGACTTTTGCAGAAAAAGTCGTGGATTTTGGAAATCCTTTTGACCGTTTATAGAAACTTTGACAGTTTTTAAAACTGTCGAACTTATTTAATTTTCTTGAAATTTACACTATCAAGTCTGAGATGAAAAATTCAACTGAAAGAACCCGTTGCGATAGTGGTTCCTCAGAAGAGGCGGCTGCTTTATTTTCTGTAAGAGAGATGTTATCATCTTGGTAAAATTGTTTATCTCAAAACTCTTCTCACTTATTTTATTAGAAAAACAAGCAAGGTTTTGGGCAAAGTCCAATTTTTGAAATCAGATTTTTCGTGCTGCATCAGCATAGCAATTTTAATCAATATCAAACAGGTACATCCAGCTTTAGCTGGGCCCTAGTTGTTTTTAATCTAGACGTACAAAATTTTCGGTTCACTTAGGTTTGTTCAACTTTAAAAAAAAATTTTCCATTTTTTTTTCGAAGGGTCCTACGATCAGCGGCACCCAAATTTTATAAAACTACATAATTTACGCAAGGTTGTGTTTAGGTGGAATTCGTCGTAAAAGAGTTTTCGTCCTAGTTTACATGGTTAATTTACCATTTTTTAAAATGTCATTTATATTTCCTGGTACGGTTTAATTAACTTACTTTCCCAAGCATGGGTTTTACTTAGATTTTTACAGGCTTGAAAAGTTTCTGGTTATTAAAGTTCGATTAACCTAGTTCAGACTCTTATACATGTGTCCATGTGTTTTTTCAGGAAAAGCTCAAAATTTTGTTCAGACTCGTCTAATTTACTTTTTCGCGCGGTTTGATATATGATTTCAAAGTTCAGTTCATTTCCATTGCTAAAGGCAGGAAAACTCCACTATAGAACAACAAAAGTGTGAAAATCACGTCTAGAGTATGAAGGTAAACTGGCTGAAATTAAATTTGAGCGGAAACAGGGCTGTTATCTGAGCATATTACCACAATGGATCTCAAATAACTCGACACCTGACCCCACATACAGTAAATAGGAGCTCAAAAAGTACGCCAAATAGCAACCGAGACTAAACATTTACAATGGGATTCTTGTGCGAGAGTTCTTCGTTAAACACCGGTAACAGCAAAGTATATCAGACCGGAAATAACTCATCAACAGATTGATATAAATATCCTCGAACTAAGTGCAAACCATGTCTGTTCAGACTGGGGTCACTATGTAGTGTAGACCTTGCAGCTTTGAGGCAACACATCGTTTTTCTTGTCAATTAATTACATACCTAGCCAAATTTCTCACGGATGAATATGAGTAGAGGAGGAGAGACCAAGATTAGCCAAACCGCTGGCAGAGATCGGGTCGCCGCTTTAGATCGGGACTCTCGCTCTAAAACGAAAGAAAGAGTAAAAAGGGTTTTTTAATACGTATTTTAAACTGGTTGCGTTTCAACTGAAGGACGATTTTTTTGTTTATTTATGAATTAGTTAGGATGATGATAAATGGTTGTTGTGTTGTAAATGTTTTAAATGACGCCGTCTCTGGCACTGCATGACGCCGTCTCTGGCACTGTATGTGATGACGGTTCTGTCATAGACCGCGGGGACATCGCTTTCGGTATCCGAGAAGAATATGACTATCGGCAATTTACAGTCGTCAATTTGAAACTGGATATTGTTTTCTTTTCGAACAGACATATTCAGTTATGGTTAGACCAGAAAATGCTGTTTTTTTTTAAATTTACAGCTTGATAGGAAATTTTCATGCTGTCCTCGTGTACGGCTTGGCTTGCTCTTGATACTGTGAGATGGACTCTTTTTCCTTTTCCTCCACATCGCATGAGCATCAATATTATGGTTTAAAAAGTGATTTTACACTAGTGCCTCTCTTAACTAAATAAAAAACTTCAACCAGATCACATCAATTTTGCGACAAGATGTATCTGAGCAGTAAATGGAAACAAGGCAATGACCCTACAAAGTCTGCAAACCCCACAATAGGAGTTAGAGTGTCAAAACAGGTAGATAAGCTCTGTTTTGATACTAAGTCGACTCGAGTTCCAAAGTCTATTGGCTGGAATGTCAAATGTAGCTTCACGATCAGTGCTAGTTGAACTGTCAATAAAACCGTGGCTTTGCAGCAGAAATAGGTTCGACTCGACTTAGTCGAGTCGAACCTATTTCTGCTGCAAAGCCACGGTTTTATTGACAGTTCAACTAGCACTGATCGTGAAGCTACATTTGACATTCCAGCCAATAGACTTTGGAACTCGAGATTCATTCGATAAACAGTTTCTATGTGAAGGTCATGAATCTTCGTCTAATCATCAACGACGCAGTGCAGCATCGGTAGCTACGGAAACAATGAGAAAATCTGGAAAAAAATAAGCGATAAAACAACCGAGAGACCTAAGATCAGTTTTCCGGTTCTCAGAGGTGCCATTTTATGTAGAAGAGCAAATCACTCAAAAATTGAATTGCTGTCGGTAGCTCAAGTTCAAAGCAGAAACCTTGGCTAATATTTTGCCCATTTTTACGAAGCTTTTATAATGCTGATACTTTTATGCTTAATTCACAATTTATGTCCATTACTTGATAAAATCTTTTTAAAGGGTTTTGAAGAAATTATAAGACGCTAGTGTTACAAGTCCATCTAGTGCACAAAGTTTTGAAAAAAACAGTGGTCAACGAAGAGTGTTGTTATCGATTAAAACAGCGTTCAATAAGCAGCAGATATTCAATAATCTACAATTATCTAGCAGTGTAAAGTAAAGTTATAATAGAGGCAACATATAACAATTACAGACTAATCATAACTCGAAGGAAAAGAATGACAAAATTAAGCTTTCCAATGAAGAGCATCGAATTAGGTATGATGAGTGCCCTCTTTTGCAGATCGTAACATTTTTCGGAATAAACTACTCCATATTCAGATGCATCTAATCTTAATTAGTTTTGCTAATTTAAACAAGAACATATCTCAGCATTTTTAACTTCAATCTAAATATCGCCTTTAATTATATATAGAGAATAAGGAGCATCTGAACAAGCATATAAGCAATTGTTCCATATTTTTGTAGACGTCTCCTTAAAATGTTTTCTGATTATTTATTTAAGTTTTTTTTTTTCATTTTAATTTTTTTTTTCAATTATCTGTCTTCGAAGTTTGAAAGTTTACAAGACCTCCAAATCAAAAGTTGTAAAAAAGAGTAACAAACATTGATTATTGCAGTCTGCATTTAATTACCAAACTTTTCAGTAATATTTTATGCTCCATTTTGGCATGATAATAATCAGGTTTGATCCGAGGTTGCGCGACCCCTTGATAATATTGAAGACCTGTGGGAACCCCTTGTAAAACGCAATTAAAAACGCAGTTTTTGAATGAAGAATTTTCAGTTTCATATTTTTTTCTTCTACTCACTGAGAATTAAGTACTGCACGAGTACTCTTGTCTGAAATTTGAAGATCACTAAGCTAATAATGGTTGGTCACCAGCAAATTCTCATTTGGTGCGTTCTTTTTAATCCACCCACGATTAATCAACCCATGTGTTCTTTAGAAACATGTTTCTAATCTAGTGTTTTAATCTAGTGGAATTTCTTTAAGATCGAGTCGTTCGAAGTCCAAAGTTTTCACAGCAAGACGACTGTATCCAAATGTGACTAGTTTTGATACTGAAGCTTTTTTTGATCTCGATTATTTAAGCCTTCTAAAATATTTAATTTCCCTGCTTTAGCTGGTTAATAGTGAATGGATTGACAGACATCACATTAACACTTCGGAGCAGCTCACTAATTCTGACCTCCTGACTGCTGAAAACATTGACTTGTTTCGCTCAACCTGTCAGCGTTGTCTAGGCATTAGCTCCAAGCAGATTCTGCAAACCGAAGATTTGCAGAAATTGCGAGAATTTGGCAGACTTATTTCCACTTTTTGTGCTATATCATCTTCTGAACAGTTTCAAGCACGGCTACAGGAGATGGAAATTGACTTGAAGCCGCTAATAATTGACACTTATGACCCCTACAATATGGAAGAGTTCTGTGAGCAGAGCGAGTATTTTGACAACAAAGACCTTCAGCAGCACATCATTGACATTCACAGTAACGACACCAGCGTGGAGGTGCGTAACTCATTTAATGGCGAGGCTGGAAAATGACAAAGGCGCCCCGTTAGGGAATTCATTTGTTTAATGTCGTTATGTACGAAGAGAAGCCATTCTCTGATTAGAATATGCTTTTTAATATTCTTATCATGTGCAATTCGAAAAATCGTCCTCTTTGAAGTTATGGCTGATAGTAAAATCCAACTTATCATTTGGGGAAACAGACACTGCAAAACTGGTATTATCATGTAATGAATCAGGTTGGTTGTGTCTTCTCTGGTTAAAATTTCAATCCAGTTCTGTGCTATTTTTTAAAAATTAGTCGCGGCCAAGAAACTGTTGTCAATAATTGGTGATCTTGAGAAACCTAATCGTTCAGAAAACGGTGCTTTTGAGGTTAATTAGAAATTATGATACGGTTTTAATGGGCTAAAATGAATGAAAAACATATTTCCGTCGACAAAAAGGGCAGTTACGGTCAATAAATTTTGTTCAGATTTGTTAGCCGAAAGGGATATTGCGAAAAATTAGGCATTAATTTTTAGTACTGCCATTCTCTTGTGAGGTTAGAAACCAATTGATTCGTTTTTCTATGTTCATATTTTTTCAGTCGAAGAGTTTTCGTGGTGGTAGTGTTGGAAGTGATGGGTACGACGTGCTGAACTCAGAGTACCCGGAGCCATCTGCGCTCCTTCCGAATGATACGACACAAGAATCACTCGTAGACGAACTGGAGGATAAGCTGCGCAAGACTTACATAAAGATCAAGTACATCACAGCTGAAATCGAGAGCACCGAAGAGAACTATTCGAACCAGCTGCAGTTTCTAGACAGTGTGTACAGGTAGGGAAAGTGTTAAATGTTAGTTGTTAAAGTGTTAAATTTGGCGCAGTAAAACGCGATTGACTTTTTGTTTGAAAGTAAACTTTACAGATTTTCCAACGGAATAAAAAAATACCCATTAACCCAGTATCTTCAAATTATTGTTTTCTATATCGTGTTTAATTTAAAATCAAATTTTTTTTCGGTCTTGAGCAGGAGCGGATCTAAGATTTTCTCGAGGGGGGGGGGGTTTCAAAACAAAAATCGATAATGTTGATTTTTCGAACTCTCAAAGCACTATAAAGATCCTCTTTTGGCCAAAAATCCTTTTTTCAGGCACTTTTTGGACAGATTTGACCAAAAAATGCTTTTTCAGCCCCCCTCAAAGTTAGTATATTTTGGAGCCTTTTTAAAAAACTTCTGGTTCAGCCAGCCAAACATGGAGATCTTAAGATAGAAACAAGGGGAATTCTTTGGGTAGTCAGGGGGTCGAATCCCCGTGAGGGGGGGGGGGGATGCCTGCCTCCCCTTCTGATTCCGGCACTGGTCTTGAGTATATAGACACTTTCAACTGTCTGCTGGCTATGTTTAAATATTAATTTCTACTAAATAAATCTGAAACATAATTTTTGAGTTGCGTGTTCGCTACCAATATAATCATAAGTTTGTCTGTTTTCTCACTGAGATTTTTTTTTCTAAGCGTTGATGAAAAAGTATGTGACCGGTTTCAATAAAGTTCAACTTAAAACTATATCATTTGCCCATTAAACAGGCCTTTTAAGCCTTGTTGACAATCAGCTTTATGAATTTCAATTTTATAGCATGAAGCTATAAAGCTGATCTAATAAAACTGGTATAACGAAGTTCTTCAGCCGGCGTTAAATAAACCTAGTGCCTTTTTTGGGTCCATTGCTATGTTGAAGCACCGCTGGTGGTTATTTGTTAACTTCTAGTGAACAGAAGTAGTATTCATTGAAAGGGTTTATGGTGTTTTGATATGTTTATTACTAACTTTCCACTTATTAATAATGGTAAACCTGAAAAGTAAACCGAATAGTATCTTTTTCTGGGTTGTTCATTGAATTCTAAATAAACCAAAGAAAAGATCGCAACAATACTGAATTAGACAGAAGTAGCTATTTGTTCAGTGTAAGTCATGATCTTAGTCAAATTTGTTTCTTTAATCAGCTCAGGGGCGACTCACGGTCTGACTAAATGGATTCATGTTACATGTTCGCTCAAAGTCAGTCAGTATTTCAAAGTATGAAACAACGAGCATGAAAAGTTTAACAAGTCATTATCGAAATCAAAAGTATTTTCATGAATGCATTGTGTCGCAATCTAATTATAATTTATCACAGACATTCAGAAAAGCTATTTTAGAATTCCATGTAACAGTATAAAGCAACACGAGTTAAGATGCAAGTTTAACTAAGAGGAAAGAAAAATCGGATTTGGACTCCATTATCAAATTAAGGTGATTGTCCGAGTGACTTAAAAAGAAAAGTTAGAGAATTTTGTCATAAATAGAGCTCTTATTAAAATTTATTTACTGATTTACTCATTGCAAATGTTAATTGACAATTTTTACTCGAAAATTATCTCAAAAAGTTGTGCTATTAAAACATTGTTCCCAGTGTAATAAGTTTACTCCATATAACCACTTGGATAAAAAACGTGTCTATGAAAAGTTAAATTTACAAAAAATCAACTTTATAAATTTAAACGACTATTATAAGAAATATTAATTTATTAAACAGAAATAATAGGAATTTATTTTAGTAGAAGTATTTTCTGAATTCTCTTGATCTGTCAGCTGGTAACAATTCGGATATCTGTTGCAAGTATGTCCTGTTTCTGTGAACTTTTTGCGAGATGTGAACAGTATCATTTCTGAAGGTATCGATATCAATTTTTTATGCAGCTTCTCGCCGCTGATTTTTTCCCCATTTTGTTCAATCGACTCTGGGTATTCAATCGACTCTGTACAGTTCTCGTTTCTATGCAGATTTAGTGTCCCATAGACGAAAAACCTGGATTGGCTTTTAAGAGTCGACGAAAGTTGTTCAGCCTCTTATACAGTTCACGATAATTTTTTTGCAGGAAAAGTTATAAAATGCTCTAATAACTACTGTAGTGCATTCAAAACATGCATTTATGTATGAACTTGGCATATTTGCACTTTTTGAATTTGAAGCTTATCTGCTAAGAGGCTGAGGAATTGCGATCTCTAAATACAAACGTGGAAATGGCGGGAAAAATTGTGATCGATTTCTAGTTTCGGAATTGGAATTTAATTTATAGATCTCCGAGCGAAATAAAAAGATTACCTGTTGATCCAGTTTTTTCAAATTGGGTTATTTTATCAAAAAAGCATCAATCATAAGTTGTTCTAGAAATTTAAAGAGACATTTATTGTTTTCTCCGAGGTTCGAAAGTTTTTTTTATAAAACAAATCAGTTTTGTTTTCGAGGTTCGAAAAGAGTTTTTTTTTCATTAAACAAGTCAGTTTTTTAGTGTTTCTTTGCGTTCATGGACGCTTTTTCAAAGTTCGTTTTTACTTGCAATCAAAAGATCTCAGATTACTCATGTTTTTGTTACAATGATTTCTGCTGGCACTAATTTGCTAGTTCGCAAAATCAGGTGCCACACTTAGCATTGGAATGATTCGAGTGATAAATCATATTAAAGTTCTCCCAGTGTCGAGATAACCGGTTTGAGTTTCAGTCTTAACTTTGAGCGAATAAAACGACCAAGTAACGTTCGTTAACTGAAATTTATAGGCTGCGATACTTAATTTTACTAAGACCGAAACTATTAAGCACTTCCTAGTAAAAAATATGGCTTAATTTAGCGCTACTTATACAAAAAAAATCTTTCAAAAATATTTTTAAGTTCTCTAACTTTTTACACGGTTGCATAGTTTTCTCATTACACCGCATGCTAACAACGATTTGAAAAAAGAAAAAAGTTTGTAGTTTTTTTTTATAAATATGGTCGGAACATTGTGCTAAGTGCATAGCAACCGGCTATCCGGATTAGTTTATAATTTTGGGTTCTTTTTTTCCCTCTGATTTTGTAATTTTTACAATTTTGAAGTATAAAAAGAACAGATACAAAACTGATCGCGCTTGGTTGGTGAATGTTAATAAAATTGCGTTCACTTTTTGTCTCGTCGAATTTCATTAAGGATACGCAGATGGGAGGGAGATAGTCAAGCGTTTTCTTTTGAGACTGTTTTAGGGCTAATTTTTTGGTCCGGTTAAAACTCTTTAAGATAGTCAAGCGTTTTCTTTTGAGACTGTTTTAGGGCTAATTTTTTGGTCCGGTTAAAATTCTTTAAGATAGTCAAGCATTTTCTTTTGAGACTGTTTTAGGGCTAATTTTGTGGTCCGGTTAAAACTCTTTAAGATAGTCAAGCGTTTTCTTTTGAGACTGTTTTAGGGCTAATTTTTTGGTCCGGTTAAAACTCTTTAAGATAGTCAAGCGTTTTCGTTTGAGACTGTTTTAGGGCTAATTTTGTGGTCCGGTTAAAACTCTGCAGCTTATTTGAAGTAAATGTAAATATTTTAACAAATCATTATTTTTTGTCAATTTGTATCATTTGTAAATTTACTTGAAATTGTCAACACCGATTTTTTTGAGCTGATTCGATCGAAACAGTTTTAGTTCATGATGAAAGATTAATTTTGGGCAGAATAAAAGAGATTCACACAGAGGTCCAAAAATTGTCAATCAACAATAGCTTTGTTCAGTATTCGGATCACGAATTTTCTTCTTCAAAAGGTTGTTGATTGTACAGTTTCATCGACCAGCAGGATTGGGGAAAATTTTTCGTTTTATTGCCATCTTGGGGGGAATTATGTCATTTTTGCTTTGTCCAAAAGTAGAGTTTGCTTGAAATGAGACAAAAGAAAATTGAAGTTTGATGTGCATGATGCTTTTCCTACGTTGAATGCGCGGTATGGCAGGGGTTTGAAGTTTCAAATTTCCAGAACTCTGTGTTTTTGAACCGATTACTTATTCAATGAGAAATAGCTTAAGGTGTACTTTGTTGGGGTCTTTTTGGTTATGCCCCCTCCCAAATGATGAAAAGTGAAAGGTACAATTTTATTGTTAATCTGGGTCAATACTGTTTACACATGCCTACTTTCAGTTTTAGGGAGGTCAAATTGAAGCAATTTGATCTAAGGTAGCCTCAAATAGTTTGCGCTATTTCTATTTGTTTCGTCATTTTCTAAACAAACAATGATAACCGAAAAGATCCCTTTGCTGCACGATTCCATATATCAACGTATTTTCATGCTACCTGCTTGGTGCTCTGGGATGCAATCAAAGCTTCAGGGAACCTTTTCTTTTCAGACCAGTTTCAAAGCTCTTCGTAACTAATTCAATTCTTTTCGATTAGGAACTCGATGTCTGAAATTGGATACGGTGATTTGGTCCCTGAGATCTTAGATGACACTAAAATATCCGACCTAGCTGCCGTGCATTTGAGTTTCCTCAGTGACCTAATAGCAGCACAGGGAGACATAGTAGCCTTTGGAAACCAATGTCGACGTCCAGAACGGATCAAGATGATGGTTCCACTGTACACTAGCTACCTGAAGAATTACAGTCGAGCTCAGGAGAAACTGGACACAATACTGCATCATCTGCCGGTGGAAAAACAAAACATTCTCAACAAAGCTGACAACAGGTTAAAAATCGATGAACAGTTATTCAATGCTTGTTACCTTGAATTGTAATTGCACTAGCCTTAGTGTATTGTTACGAACCTTCTTTTTTTCTAATCTAAATCGCAAATAAAAGTGTTCACTTATTTGGAAATTTCACTTAAGCATTGGAAATTGCATAGCATCTGTTCTCTCGCGTCGCGTTGTCGCGATTTGTTTTTTTATTTCTGAAAAAAATATCAAAGTTTATTGTGCTTGTAATTAGCAAGCGTTATCAAATCATATAGATTTTCACTTTACGGAAGCAGTTCATTTGGGGCAGCAGCATATCTGTCATGATGAAATTTTTGGCCAACAGATTTTTTTGAGCATGTCTGCATTTTAAATCGCCATTCGATATGATTTTTTTTTGTTGTTGGATGTAAACCGCTACTTGATTTTTTAGCTTATTAAAATTCATGAATGTAGTCAATACTCATATATGTGTCTTGGTGATTTTATTGCTTTTTCTTTCACGAAAAAGTCTGAAAATTTGTTCACGCTTAAATTAGATTTTCAGGGGTCCGAGTTTTGATTTCTTTTTGAGTTCACGTCATTTCTATTTGTCAATGGAATGCAAACTCCATTATCGAACAGCAAAAGTGTACAGGTAACAAAAAACTTGATAGATTGTTGTTAGTTTCGAAATTAGATATTAATTTTCAGATTTCCGAGCGGAATACAAAAAGTACCGATTGATCCAGTTTTTTTTCTTCAAATTAGGTTAGTTTTATCAAAGAAGTGTCGATCATATATAGTTTTTGAAATTCAAAAAGCTTTAACGACTTATAGTTTTTTTTAGTTGAAGTTTTTCAAAAAACAAGTCATTTTTTCTGTTTCCTTGTGCTCTTTGATTTTTCCAATTGTCTATTGGTTAAGTTCATTCAAGATTTTCGGGTTAAATGGTTTCTGCTGTTGTATTTGGCCTCATAACTCGTTAAATTTTTTCGTGCTCCGGGGGTGGGGTGTAAAACTTAGAGCTCAGAAAAAACTTTCGGCTGAACGGTTGTGTACCCAAGTATTGTCTACTTATTTACCGCTTGATTATGCAAGCGACCCTTGTATCACAATACGGTGCAACTTTTTTAAAACATTTTTTTTGAAAGTGCTGCTTTGGTGGAACTAGCTAAATAGCATTGGCAGTTCAATAGCATCTGTTTTTTGTGGGTAGTTTTTTCCGATTTTCAAGTGAACATTGTGCAAGTGCGAGGATGTGTAACTCTTAATACTGAGTCGGGGTTCCATATTTGTTGTTCAGAAGTCTAAGTTCGCTCTCAAAACTAGATATGGCGAGGTAAATTGTTGCTCGCTTAAAAGCAAAAGGAGATTTGAAAGTTTTGTCAACTTCTGTTTTTTTCAGAAATTTTTTTTCCTGGGCTTTTAAATGAAAGGTTTTGGTCGAAAATTTGTGTAAAATAATATCAAGTATTGTTAAAAATTTTCAAAAGTGTTTATGGACAAAACGGGTTCGTATTTATGTATGTGGTGTATTCAGGAAAAACTTTGTGATTTTGTTTAAGGTTTGAAATTTTGGCTGTTCACCGAAAACTGTCAAAAATTTATTCACGCTCAACTTTTTTTAATGCGGTTGACTGTTGATTGTTTTGACTACCCGCAGTTTTTACTACCTCAAAGAAAGCTCACCAGGGTCCATATGTCCTATCCTTTGAATCCTTTCCTGTTGTGATTTGAATTCCAAAATGTCGAACAATTTATCTCAGCATCAATTATTTCGTTTCCTGGACCTAATTAGATAAAAGCTGACAGAATAAGAGGATGATGTCGAAATTCAGTTGCACAATAGAATTAAAATAATGTATGCTGTGGGTTATTTATCCGATTGTTTTATCCGTACGTTTTCTTAAATGAGGTAAGTGCCCTTTTCTAGAATACTAATTAACAGGAAATTGCTTGACAAAAATGAAAGTTTCCTATTTTTTTTTCAAATTTTTGCCATATTTTTTAAGAGTTGATGAAAGTAGTTTAAACTCTTTTATTGGTCATGATGATTTTTGTTCGTTTTTTTTTCAGAAAAGTTTTAAAGTTGGTTCAGGCTCAAATTCACGGTTTCGCGGTTTTTGATTTCTTTTTAAGTTCAGTTCATTTCCTTTTAAACAGACAAGCAAACTCAACTATCGAATAGCGAAAGCTAAAAAGCCACAAAAAAAGTGATTGACTTCTAGTTTCGAAAATGGAATTACTTTTCAGATTTCCCAGCGAAATAAAAAAACTTACCCTTTGGTCTCGAATTGGTTTAATTTTATTGAAAACAGCCCCAATCAGAGATCGTGCTTCAAGGGCATTCAAGTTTTTTCTACTGTTTAATTGCGTTCATTGGCTCTTTTCCAACTGTCTTTTTGCTACGTTTTTAATGAGTGTGGTCGGAAAAAGCAATCCCATATCCTTATTTTTCTTTGGGCTCTAGTGAAAATCATTTGCTTATTGGAAAAAGCAAAGTAAATCTCTAATTACAAACAAAACGCGGTTGGTTTGCTTTCAAAACTTTCACTTAATAGTTAGGTTTTTCTTTGCTTTTTTTTTGGTTTATTTGAGTGCAATGCTAGTTATCCGCCTGTCTGTTTGCTATTTTTTTGTACTGTCTAAGAAGGTATTTTTGTATAATCTATTATATATTTAAATGCGGGCTTCACTATCTCGCCATGTTTAAGCTTTTTCAACGTATTATTTTTGCATGTTTAAGCTATATCGTATATTGCAATGGTTTAGATTTTTTTTCGATTTTCGAGTTTGATTTTAGTGTTTTATTCACCGAGTTTAAATTAAGCAGCCCAATGTTGGTATGCTGTCCGTATTCACCTATTTTGAATGGCCAAATTTTTTTTAGCAAACGAAAAAATACGATTTTGGTGATTTTTTCAAAAATTTTCAGAAAACTAAAATTACAAAATGATTTAAAAAACTTGAAGTTCACAACCCTGTAGTTGGGTACTGTCAGTACTATTAAGGATTGCGAATCTTGCCTCTAAATATGATTGCTCAAATCTTTGTAGTTTTCGAGATGTGACGTTTTTTGTGATTTTTTCAAAAATTTCAGAAAACCTAAATTTATTAATTTTCAAAACTTGAAATTCCCAACCCTGTGGTTGGGTGCTGTCAGGGCACTCTAAGGTGTTGCAAATCTTGCCTCCAAATATTACTGTTCAAATCCTTGTAGTTTTCGAGATATGACGTTTTTTGTGCTTTTTTCAAAAATTTTCAGAAAATTTTAATTATTTTTCAAAATTTGAAATTCGCAACCTTGTAGTTGGGGGCTGTAAGAGTACTATCAAGGATTCCGAATCTTGCCTCTGAATATGATTGCTCAAATCTTTGTAGTTTTCGAGATGTGACGTTTTTTGTGATTTTTTGATAACATGCGGATAACATTCATGTCCTTGAAAACTACCCTTCCATATCTGAGATCTTGAATTCAATCCAAAGAATAGGTTATCAGAAGCTCCTTTGCATAATCGACTGTGCCCAATTTTTTAAAACAGAAATTTATGGCCCTCGGAAAAGAACAAAAAAATTGAGTTTTGCCCATGTTTTAAAAAGTACTTTTCTCGAAAAGTACCCTCCCAAATCTGAGTTTTGGGCTCAATCGAAAATACAGGTTGCATGAATTTCTTCTGCAGTATCGTCTATTCGCAAATGTTTTTACAAAAAAAAATATGATTCTCGGAAATATCAGCAATTTGTTTCACCTTTAGTAGCTTATGTTTAATTTTTGAAGTTATTTAGCGAATTGATTTATTCAAAGTTTGAAAAAATAAGGATCTCTTTAGCTATCACTACTTTGCAAAGGTGGGGGGGCTCCCCCCGCTTGCAAGTTTTTACAAGTAAATTTACGGTTTCCACCAACCGATTGTTATGCAAATTGACATGCTAACTAATGAGGCCATGACAAACATATTTGGTCTTCATAAAAACCCTGTTAAAACCCTCATTACACCATATAATTGATGCTGATGTGAGGTAGGGGTGGGGCGGAAGGAAATGAGCCATGTGGGGAAATTCATTCGTTACTAGGTAATAAATTTGCATATGACTAGCCGTTAAATTGTTACATTGTAAGGGTGTCATTTACTTCATTATCATATTATATTTTGTCGTTGAAATCTGAATGTCTAGTTCGCTTAAAGTCCTGCGTCGCCTTTGTATGGAATCATTTAAAGGTATCGCAGTTTGATTACGTAATTTACTAGATTTACTTGTCCTTCAAAAATATTTTAATTTCAGTTTTATTTGTTTCTCGTTGAAAATCTTGCTGTGGTTAATAGTTTGTTCACAAGTTTTGACTTTTATTAAACGTTTTTACTTTCTTGTTCACAAGTTGTGAATTTAGTCACAAGTTTTGAATCGTCGCGTTGATTATAAGTTGTGTCGTTTTTGTTATTTTTTGACACGTTTTCAAGTAAAGCTTGCATTTTTTACGATCCGTAGAAAATAACAACTTCAATTTGTTTAAAGTCAAGCCAAAATACCGCTTAACTTAATGGGGTGGAAATTGAAGTGGACATCAAATTGTGCTAAAGTTGGTTCAACTCTGGATTGAGCACGTTAAATCGAAGTGATACAGGTCTATTTCTCCTTGAGTTGGTCTATTTTCGTTCAGACGGTGTTTTAAGTCGTTCTGTCTATGTTATGTTAGTTGAAATTCAATAATAAATAAAATTCATGTTGAGTGTGCGGTCTACATTTGATACTGAATATTGGATTCATTTTGGCTTCAACTAATAAATGAAAATGCGCTACCAAGGTTATCAAGCATGTCAAGAACTTTCTGGTGGAACCCTTCAGACCTATTGTATGCATTCAGAGAAATAAATCGAAAACAAAAAAATGCTCAGTATCCAGAGATAAGGTTTACGCGCGTGATTATAAACCTCCTTGAATGGGTTAAAAAAGATATTCGGGCTACAGTTATTTGTTTTTTTAAACAAAAATTGATGCGTTTAAATTGCGGTCAACAATATATATTTCTTAAAATTGTGGATCTTAGTTTTGGTAAAAGAATCTAATTTTTAGCCCTGGCTCTTGTGTTTTGGCGACTTCTCAGTTCTAAATTTAAGCAATAAAAAGATTTGTTATATGAATTTGCAAGGTGTTACTTCCAAGTTTGACGGTAAAACATATCGACAATCTCAAAAAAAATCATTGATCACAAGATATTAGTGTTTAAACGGTACCAGTTTAGAAGTATGGTCCCGCCATTGTTGATAAATCCCATTGAAAAGCTCGTTTAGAAGTGTTGTCCCGCCAGACCACTTGAAATATTATTGAAGTACTTCAAGTGGATGAAAACTAAAGAAAAACATTTCTTCGTTAGATAAACCACTTAAGTTGTCTGTAAATTGGAGTTACCAAAAACACAAATTCAGTGGCAAAACTTAGAAACTACCTTTAAAATTTTTTTGTCGGACTTTTATATGGGACCATTGGCAGTTTTACGGGACCATACTTCTAAACGAGATTTTAAGCGGGACCATACTTCTAAATGAGTACCTTTCAGACTTATTTGAAAATTATGCTGTGAATAGACGTTTTTCGCTGGAAAAAATCTTTTTAATTGAATAGAATCATACAACACAGCAACTGTAAAAGTAACAAGAAAAGATGGTTGTGGTGCAAGTAGCACAGTATGTTCCGACAAAGTTAAGTCATTTTACAACAATCAAAAGAAAAGACATTTTTCTTAAAAGTAAAATAGTGGTGGCATAATTTTTTTTGAAGTTGCGCGTTCATTCAGTAAATTTAATCAGAACAAGAACACGTTTTTTGGAACCCATGATGATCTGGTGCAATCAATTTATTTACTTGTTTTAAAGACAGAATGCGCTCAAACAAAAACTTCTCAAAGATATTGCTCAAACAACTATAAAAACGAATGGGCTAAAATTGCATTTTTTTGTATCCAGGCTTCGAAACCGGGATATCTTATTGAAAGAGGTATCTGAATAAACCATTAAGATTCAATTGGGCTGTTAAAACAACGTGCAATCGACTCACTGATTATTGATGACGCACTCTTGATTTTTCACTTCATATGACGCACTCATTTGCACTTCAGATTTTTGACCTCATGTCCTGAACTATATCAAAAACTTCGTTTGGAGCAGGGGCAGATTTGGGGGGGTGCCCCAACCCCTCAGGTATTCGACCCCTTGCCGACCCAAAGGGCTCCCTCCCCCTTTGTACTATTTTGAGATATCCATTTTGGTGACGGAACCTAAAAATGTTCTAAAGGCGCCTTCGGCACCAATATATACTCATTTTTGAAGTGGAGCGCGCGTCAAAAAAACGCGATTTTCTAGGTCAAAATGTTCCAAAAATTGCAAAAAACGCTTATTTTGGTCTCTTTTTACAAAATTTTGCCTGCGGCGCAGAAAATTTGGCCAAAACAGCGTTTTTTAGTGTTTTGAAAAGCCCCCCCCCCCCCCCCCTCTCGAGAAAATCCTATATCCGCCCCTGGTATGGAGTCTCTCAAGAAACAAGTTTTTGTCATTTGAAAAACAATGAAAATTTTGATAAAAAGTATTGAAATTTTCGGTTAGATTTTCCCCGATAATTACTAAATAAAATATCAATTCGTCTGCATCGAATTGGATTTTTGTTCGAAGGGTTTCTCACAAAATTGTTTCAAATTTGTTTAACTTCTTTTAAGGTTTCTCACAAAATTTTCTAAAAATTAGTTCAAAACAACCAATAACACTTTTTTGTTTCTTTGGCGCATAGTCATCAAAACGACAAGAGTTACGTCAAGCACGAAAACAAAGTTAACCTTTTACACTAATAGACAAACTGAAGCGAAAAGTCAGCTTTTTACTCTCTAAAATGCCTGCTTTCATTGTGAATTTGGGACAACATTTCCTTCGAAAATCAGTCAAGTTTTAAAACAGACCAAGAGTAAATGATAAGAGCTACCTTTTATGAAACTACAAACATTTGGTTTCAATGGCTTACCAATGTAATCCGGGTCTGAAAATGTAATTTGTCCTCATCTGCAGTAAGTTTTTTTTACTTCGCGTGAAAATTTCGCGTGAGTTTAGAAAATTTTTCAAGCTGATTGTTTCCATTTTCTCGCTGAAACTGTTTTACGAGGCGTAAACAATTTTTTATTCCGCTTATTCAAGGAAAAATTCAGGATGGTGCAAAAAATAAGTGCAGATAAGGTCAATAGGCGTTTTTAGAACTGGTAAGTCATTCAAACCAAATATTGATAGTGTCATAGAGGGTAGCTTTGATCAATTGCTTTGGTATATGTAAAATTGTTTACTGATTTTTGAAGGAAGTTTTGTCCAAAATGGACTTGAAAACAGACTTTAGAGGAAAAAAAATCATCAATTTGCGCTTACTTTTGTCCACTGGTGTGTCAATATTTAGAGCATGAAGGAAAATATCTGTTGAATGAATTCAGGATTACATTGGTCAGATTGAATATGATAGTATATTGAATAGTCGATACCAGGTTCGGATTTCAATATTACCCTTGTCGGCTCAGTATTTTGAAATTTTATCCGGATATTTATCGATTTTAAACTCATTTTCAAAGAAAGCTTATGATTTGAAGTCGTTTTTCATTCACCAGAAGATCTAATTTCGAAAGGAAATCTTCACTCATAAAAGAACGTCTGGAGTCAATGTATATGTACCATGTTCTATATCAATTTTATAGCATTTTTTGTTGCTACTTTTAAATCTTTTATGATATTAAAGGTTTCTTCTCTCGTTTGTACAAATCGTTG
The DNA here is from genome assembly GCF_963678635.1 of Symsagittifera roscoffensis. Taxonomy (NCBI): domain Eukaryota; kingdom Metazoa; phylum Xenacoelomorpha; order Acoela; family Convolutidae; genus Symsagittifera; species Symsagittifera roscoffensis. The sequence continues at coordinate 16,785,371 of NC_087064.1, forward strand.
AGTAAAAGAATTGATTGAAAATTTTGGATTATTACGCTTGCGATAAGCAAGCGTTATGAAACTGGAATATAGACTTTTTTTTCGGGTTAACAATTAGTTAAACAAATAAGTTGAATAACTTATTTTCACTTCTTTTCTCTTCTTACTTTTCTTAATATGTTCCAGGTTGGTTACCCCTTGACATGGAGGTAAAGCAGTTGCCTTTGTAATCTAAGATCTGGAGGTCAAGTCGTGGCCGGATCTTATTTTTTTTTTCAATATCAAGGAAAATGAAAAAAAAACGAGAAAAATGAATTGTCGATTTTTCGTTTGTTCGCTCAGATTTTGTCGGCTAAATTGCCACAACGGATTTTGCTTTTGCTGTAGACAATTTTCCTTGTAGTTGCAATTGCAAATGTTGTTCATTCTAATTTCAAGGGGGACTTTTAAAAAATTATGAAAATTATTTTTCGGTACAGTTGGTGTCTGCTCAAAGATGGTCGGCTTAGTTGCCACATCACCGATTTTTTTTTATTGTAAGCAACTTTTATTGGAGTTGAATTTGCTGTTCATTCTAGTTTCAAGGGGACATTGAAAAAGGTTTTTATAGTAGACATTGAAAACAGGCATTTTGGAGGGTAAAATCCTGAATTTGCGCTTAATTTTGTCCACTAATTTGTTATTGAAGCTAGATGAAAGAAGAATAAAGTTTTTTCGCATTTAGCCTGTTTCCTTCCGGAAAAGAGTTTTTTCCGTTTTTAACTTTTTGTTCATTATTTGCATTCAATATTATCCGAGTTGTTTTGATAGTCGCGGAGTTGTTCAATAGTTTCTACTTCATTAGGGTAGTCCCGGAATTCTTTCAGTATCCGAAATTTTTCAAACGATGTAATTGCGTTGTTCATTTGACAACTTTCTTCAACTCTCGTGTTTCTTATAATTTCACGCAATGTTACGACCTATTTAAGGCACGCAACATATTAACGGGCGGGATGCACTAAATAGAATGGTTCAAAAGTTAAATAGATCCAAAAGAAGAATGAACTATTTCAACCTAAACTACAATTTACAGACAATTTTCACGCCGTTCTTAGGTGTTTGAGGTTAGCACTCGTTTTGTAAGTCAGTCAATACTTATTTACAAGTCACACACTTGCTAAGGTATGGCCGTTTAATTGATAAAGCATGTTTAAATAAAACAATATCTGAAAACAGTCTTCTAATAGATAAATTTTTTAATTGCACAAAGATTATAAGCTATGTTCGGCTGCGAATTATGTGAATTTTTGATGTTCAGTTAGATTTTCGAAGTATTTTCAAATTGAGCAATCAGGTTTCGTGTGTTCTGTCTACGGGCTTGTTCTGTTCATTGATTTTGGTTGATCTATTTTGTTTTGACAATTTTTCTTATGGTTTCCTTGATCGTGGGATTTTCCTCTCATTTTCTTGTGGAAGCTTGACTTAGAGCTTTCTTGGCAATAAAAGCTTTCAAAAAATATTTATGTGATATTTTTCTAATTTGTTGTTGGTTTAAAAGTCGATGAACTTTGTTCAGACTCTTAAATAGGTCGTGATGATTTTGTTCAGACTCTTAAATAGGTCGTGATGACCAAGAAAGTCATCAAATTTGCTCAGGCTCAAATTTATTTTTTCGCATTTTGACTTCTGGTTTCTTTTCAAGTTCTTTTCATTTCCTTTGTTGAAAGAAAGGCAAGCTCCTTTATTGAACACCGAAAGTGTAAAGATCACGAAAAACATGATCGACTTCCAATTTATAAAACGGAATTTCATTATCAGATTTCCCAGCGAAATAAAACATTTACCTATTGATCCAGTTTTCTCAAATTTGATTAATTTTATCAAAAAAATGTCATTCAGGAATTGTTCTTGAAATTCAATGAGCTTTAAAGTCACCTATTTCTATCTGAAGTGCCTCATATTTCGTCTCTCCACAAGCGAAGAAAACTTTCATGTGTTTGTGTGTGTTGTGAGGGTTAGGGGGACTTAATAACTTTTTATTAGTGTGTTTTTGTTTGAATGTGAGCATGTTTTAATAATTCATTTTGATAGATCTAGTTTTTTCATTGTTTTCGATTTCTTTTTCGACTTGTCGGCTTTTATGTTTTGTACCACAAGTGGTGCGAAGCTCAGCTTCGCCTCTATGTAGAAAATATCATTTTTTTACCAATAGTTTAAATCAGTATTTAAAGTACAATAGCTGGGTCCTCAAAGTACAGATGGCCCCTGAAACAAAAGTTTTTTTTCCAGAAATTTCAGAAATGAATGCACATATACTTGGTTGCGTTTTTTTCTTGAAGCTCTAGCAAAATATCTGACTCATTCGTCATACTCTTTTCTAAGAATCCAACTATTGTACTGCACCAATCATTGTTAAGCAATTATTTTACATGATGACCACTCCTTGTAACAATTCATATCCCCGGATTTGCAAAGTGTGAACATGTGTATCAGGGCCGCGACTGGAGGAAGTAAATCATTCGACATCAAGACCAACTTCAAGCAGCCCTTCCAGCGCTTCTGTCGCTACCCTCTCCTCCTCAGAACCCTCTTAGATGCTGTTGAGAAGACGGGCGAAACGGAAACCATCGAAGTGATCTCATCGGCACTGCAGACATGGAAACACGTCACAGACCACTTGAACCAGGTAAGTTTTTCGTGGGAAATTACAAATTGTTAAGATACAGCGAGAGAGCTTAATGGTAGAGCTTGTTGCCTGCGAATTGTGTTTTTTCAATGTGTTCTTCCAGATAAGCTAGAATTGGGCATGAGGAAACATTTTGAAAATCAAGTTTATGTTTGTTTCGTTTTGGTCAGAAGAGATTTGTGTAATAACGTCTTCTTAAATAAAAGACTGGGTGAAATTGATTGTTTAACAGGTGAAGGCGGATGAAGAAATGAGTTCAAGTACCCTTCCCAAAGTGCTAGCCAGAGTAGGGCTGATTGAGGAACTCACTGCCACAGCCGGAGGCGGGGGAGGGGGAGGGGGAGGGGGAGGAGGACATGCTGGGTCCATATCAGGTCAGTTTAAGGAATCTTGTAGATTTTAAGGGAGTGTTAAACATCAAAAAAAGTATCACTTGCTCAGTTCTTTCGGGGTGTCCTTTTGCATACGATTGAGATATGATTTGTTCCCAATATGATTGGTTAGATTATCGTAAACAGTTACGTTTATGTCAATGAGCGTAGCGAAGACTCTTATATAGGTCGTGTTGGTTTAGTTTATCAAAGTTTTTTTTTTCGAGATATGATTTTTCGCGTTTTGACTGTTGGTTGCTTTCTTAGTTCAATTGAAGTTAATTTGCTGTAAAGAAGGCAAATTTGAGTCCTCCAATTAGAACAGTGCAAATGGAACAAAAGAAAACGTGGAACGAAAAAACTTATTTTGATTTTTAGTTTTATCAGTGTAATAAAAACGATTACATATTGATCTAAATTTTTTTTCCAATTGGGTAAGCTTTATCAAACAAATTGTCAATTATAAAACTTTCTTGCAATTCTTTTTACGCATTTGGCAATTTAGAAGATTGGGTAACATTTTAGAATTCTAATGAAAATCTCATTGGAAATTGTAAAAAAAAAACTAATGGCTCCACTCGAGGAACAATTGAATTATCAGGAACTTATATGAAGATTGAATTTATCTGGGTGCAATGAAACGGCCGCAGGTTGCAAACTTTATCAAGAGTAAAGATAAACCATTTACTTCTGTGAAGTAATGAGGAACAAACAAATTCTCAAATAAATCCGTATTAGAGATTCGTCTAGACCGTGTACCGCATAATCATATTCATTCGGTTCTAAGCCCTTAAATTTTATTTCTTTGCGTTGAGTTTATGTATGTTATTACGTGACGTGTTCCTTTCTGCGTTGAACTACCTACGGAATTTGGCGCATATAAATGGGCAATACTAGATCGGCAGTATCGTGTTTAGGAGTATCGGGAGACGAAAAGAGGAACTCAATGATCGACTTCAGTAACTCCTCTTCAAGTTTACGTCGTGGGTCATCCGAAAGCAGATCGGCAAGAATGAGTTTGGCATATATTCGGCCGAACTACAATCGAGTTGAGGAGTTTGAAAAGTACGGCAGGTTCATCAAAGACGAACTCCTGTCTGTAGTTATCGAGAAAGGCGAAAAGTCAATGGCTTCAAAACTGATGTCAAAAAAGTATCATAAGTACAATGTAACGTTAACAGAATTGCAGCTCATTTTCAATAAAAACACTGCTATAAACTTCAGAATGGCGGCTAACAGTACTTTAGTATACGAAACAGGGAATTTTGTCTCGACTAAAAGTGATAAGAATCATCCGGCAGTGTCGAACATTAAATTGTCAGTGGCCAAAACGGCGTATATATTGACGTTCAACTCTCAATTCAGCTTCGAAAGCTGGAAGCAAAAGCTGGACCAAGTGGTAGATATGTGCAAGAGAGATCCAGCGAAACATAATGGACACATTTTCGAATACTATTCGTTCCAAGTTGAGAAGGATGCGGTTGTGTGTGCAGTTTGTGGGTTTGTGTTGAAGGGTTTGGTCTGGCAGGGTCACGTGTGTATTTTGTGCAAAGCGAATGTTCACCCCAAGTGCAGAACGGAAACAAGTGCACATCCTTGCCAGGTAACTTCATTTAGATTTCTGATCATTAATGGTCAATAAGTTGACCGTAACTCGACACCCCATTGACCGTTAATAGTTAATCTAATTTATCAATCTATTTCTAAGAGCGAGACGAAATAACCATTCAAAGGTGGCTTTCCTTTCAACGGAAGTTGCATAGTGATTTAACTCGATTTGACTTTGCATTGAAATGTTTTGTACACCACTGGTAGATTAAATATGAATTTTGACGGTCGCTTTTGATGTTAGTTATTGTTCCGACCATTTGAACAATGGAAGGAACTTTGTATTCGGGGGTTTTAGTTTTTCTTTTTTGTTTTCCACGCGAAATCAGCTACCATAAATAATCATAGGAGAGAGTTATATCATAATAAAGCCCTGACAGTCGTAATTTGAACGACATTAAAAACATTTCGAAAATAATTTTCTTATGTTGGGAAAAACTGGTTTGAAATTTTTGGTTTTTCGTCCTAATTCGAGCGAATAAAGCGAGAGAGCATGCTTACTATAGCTTAATTTAAAGCATAATAACTTAGTTTTACTCAAGTAACGTTAGTTTTTTTGAGTATTTTTGTGCCTTTTTTGGAATCAGCGCCATTTTAGTGCCTTTTCTTTAGATTTTTTTCACAAAAATTGTTTTCAATTTGCTTATTTTACTATGAATGACGAATATTCCTAATCTCTAATTTTTCTTCAGCTCCTTTTATCATCATGCCAAAAAAATTGACACTTGTTTGAAAAAACTTTTTGTTGTATTTTAAAGACTATGGTCGGAGCATTCTGTGTTACTTGCACAGTACACCGCTATCCTTGTTGAGGTTTTAACATTCTCTTGAAATCCTAAAACATTGACAGAACTCTTTTTTTTCATAATTCGTAGAATGAGGCAAAATTTGGTATGTATTTTAGCAGAATGCATAGCAGTAGATAACCGCAAAGCCTTGTTTGATGCAAGCATTAATCACGACCTAACAAAAAAGTTGATTTATCCCATAAATTGTTTGGCTCGATATGAAAATTAAATGAAAGCTACCTCCCAGCGCTTATCTATTTGTTTTCATGATACGCCTCAAACAGATACCAAAGGATTCTACTGATGTTATTGAAACCCATTTCATTCTCTTGCTTTGAGCATGCCTGAAAAAAGCACGCATCAAAAATTATGTATAGTGCAAATTAGAGAGAAATTTGAGATTTGATACTCAATGAAAATTAGTTCTAACAAGTAAATTTTCAATCAATTGTCTAAAAGGAATATTCTCCAAGGTATTTTTTGTCCATTTTTCTAAAAAAAAAAGACAGGAATTTCTGAATATTATGTTTATGGATAGAAAAGTGATTAGGTGTAATTCGAAGACTAAAATGTGGACTTTTAGGGACCTATGTCTAACTCGGGCAAAACCCTCGAAGTTGGCCGAGCGGATGGTCCGGAAAAGTCTCGAATGGCAGCGAGGTCAATGACCTTTGCGACGACAGATGCTTCATCGGAACCTGGAAGAAGATCGTTTGAAAACGCAAGACGTAGTTCAATGTCTGGCAGCAACATAGCTGCTCAAGGCAATCAAGATATGGATGGGGAACGGGTACCCGTAGCGGCACCTAGAAGGGGATCAAAAAGCAAACCGAAAACAATTGAGGGTAAGGAGTATCGGTGTAAACAGGGGCGGATTTAGGGGGAGGGATTCGACCCTCAGGAATTCGACCCCTGCTGAACCGAAGGGTCCCTCCTTTGTACTATTTTGAAATGTCCAATTTTTGTGACGGATCCTAAAAATAATTAAAGGCGTCTTCGGCGAAAATATACTCATTTTGCAGGGGGAGAGCAACGCGATTTTTTGGTCAAAATTTTCAAAAAAGTGCCTAAAAACGCCTTTTTTGGCCTTTTTTTTGTAACTTATGCCTGCGGCGCAGAAAATTTGCCTGAAGCAGGGTCTTTTTAGCCAAAAATCAACTTAATCGATCTAAGAAAAAAGTCGACAAAATTTTCGAAATTTTTTTGAAAATTGCCCCCCCCCCCTCTCGAGGAAATCCTAGATCCGCCCCTGGGTGTAAACATGGAAACATATGAGCTTTAAAGGAGGAGCAAATAAGTGTTTAATTGGGTTGGTAAATAGTCGATAGAGCTTTAATTTTGTTTAATTATATTTCATCTGTTTAGTTTGAGCGTTTTACGATGATCTGAATTTTTTTTGCTCATCTTGTTCGCTCTCTAACAATGAAAGTAACATAGTGAATGACATAGAGATAGTTCGAAAGTTTGATTGTGTCATCCGTTTAGAACAGGGTTGGTTTATTGGGATGGCCAGTAAACAGGTGACGAAGAACAACCTCACACACTTCTCATCACTAGCAGGCACCTTCCTAGTGCGACTGAGTGATAGAGACCCAGGGTACAGGATGGCAGTCATCAATTCAGACAGACAGATCAAACACATTCAGGCAAGAGCATGGCATTACAAGTGATAAATTTGGCAGAAATGGGCAAACCAAGCCCAACACTAGTTAGTATTTAGGGGGAGGGATTAACACGTGTGAAGAGATCTGAAAAGCATGAAGGAGAAATGATTTTGGAGATCAAAGAATCTTAATCGAGTTTTGTGATTGGTTTTTGTTCCGACCACCGACAGCAAACTTGAAAAGAAAATATTATCGAGAAAAAAATTACTGGGACTAAGTTATGCGAGCTTTTATGCAGTGGCTAAGAAGCACGGCGGGGAAGCGTGAGTTATTTTATTTAAGTGCGGTCAATTAATTCCAGTTCAGACGGGCTCACATACTCACTCAAATTGAATTGAGGCAAGCTTATGTTTCCCAATAATTCCTTTTTAGATGGAGATTTTTTTCTAAGGCATAATTCTAGCTAGCATATTTCCAGCTAGATTATTTGCTAGCTTGGTTTAGGATAAACTCATCTTTTTCAAGATCTCCGGCACCCTTTGGTTAAATGTAACGACTACGCCTGGGCCCGACCTGTTTTTTTTTTATAATGTAAATACTTCATTTCAAAAAAAAGTTCTGCCTATCGTTTATCTGATAATGTTTTGTCGGTTTATTGAACAAGTTTTGCATCGTTTGAAAGTAACCTTATCTTCTACGTCCCCTCCTCTGGAATCAAGAAATTTTTTATGACAACAATTTTGTTTTCTGCTCAATAGGAGTCTAGCCAAGTTTTACGGCTTAGTTGCCGCTCAATACATGATTTTGAATACTTATTTCACGACGGTGATTGTATTTTTTGACGTATTTCCTCAAATTCAGGCTCTTTCCAACATTTTTTCGTTTTAGATTTTTTCGATTCATTTGTAAGAGTCAACAAATGTAATTCAGGTTCTTTTATTGGTCGTGATTAATTTTTTCAGGAAAAGTCTTAAAATTTGTTCAGGCTAAAATTTACTTTTTCGAGGTTTTACTTTTGATTTATTTTTAAGTGCAGTTCATTACCTTTGTTAACACGAAGGGAAACTCCACTATCGCACAGCGAAAGCGTAAAGGTCACGAAAAACGTGAGCGACTTCTAGTTTCGAAATTGGAATTTAATTTGATTAAAAATTGTACTCATTGGTCCAGTTTTTTACTCATTGGTCCAGATGGAGATTTTTTTCTAAGGCATAATTCTAGCTAGCATATTTCCAGCTAGATTATTTGCTAGCTTGGTTTAGGATAAACTCATCTTTTTCAAGATCTCCGGCACCCTTTGGTTGAATGTAACGACTACGCCTGGGCCCGACCTGTTTTTTTTTATATAATGTAAATACTTCATTTCAAAAAAAAGTTCTGCCTATCGTTTATCTGATAATGTTTTGTCGGTTTATTGAACAAGTTTTGCATCGTTTGAAAGTAACCTTATCTTCTACGTCCCCTCCTCTGGAATCAAGAAATTTTTTATGACAACAATTTTGTTTTCTGCTCAATAGGAGTCTAGCCAAGTTTTACGGCTTAGTTGCCGCTCAATACATGATTTTGAATACTTATTTCACGACGGTGATTGTATTTTTTGACGTATTTCCTCAAATTCAGGCTCTTTCCAACATTTTTTCGTTTTAGATTTTTTCGATTCATTTGTAAGAGTCAACAAATGTAATTCAGGTTCTTTTATTGGTCGTGATTAATTTTTTCAGGAAAAGTCTTAAAATTTATTTAGGCTAAAATTTACTTTTTCGAGGTTTTACTTTTGATTTATTTTTAAGTGCAGTTCATTACCTTTGTTAACACGAAGGGAAACTCCACTATCGCACAGCGAAAGCGTAAAGGTCACGAAAAACGTGAGCGACTTCTAGTTTCGAAATTGGAATTTAATTTGATTAAAAATTGTACTCATTGGTCCAGTTTTTTTCAAATTGCGTTAGATTTATCAACAAAGTGGCTATCATAAATTGTTCTAGACATTCAAAGAGCTTTAAGGCCATCTATTTTTTACTTTGAATTTCGAAGTAGAGATTTTTTCAAAAGTAACTTCGTATTGTTTTCTGTTTACTTGCGGTCATTGATTCCTTTCCATTTGTCTGTTGGCTATGTTTTGTCAGTTAGTTTGCAATGCTCTATTTGTGTGGTATCGCAAGTATGTGTGTCTCAAGTTTAGTTCGTATTATCAAAAAGCTGGCAATTATAAAAGATTTCTGAAACTCAATGAGCTATAAGGTGATATATTTTTTCTTGAAACTCAAAAAATAGTTTTTTTTGTGGGCAATTTTCCAGGAAGTTTAATGATCTCTTTTTTTGGCCGGAAATTCAACTTGTAAGGCTTTTAAGTGGTTTTTGAATGTTAAAATGGTTTGTTTTCTGGTATCAATTGAGAGCTGAGAATCAGGTTCAGCTTACAACAAAAAAGATATAGCAACTGTTATGTTTTCGAATTGTGGTTTGCATTTTCTGTGCTACATCTAGAACGACCAACTATTCATGCTTCTTTTGTAGATTATAGAGGAGGATGGCAAGTTCTGTCTTGAGGAGAATTGCAGCTTTGACTCTATCCTAGAACTCATCCAATTCTATTCTGCCACAAATCTCTCCTCTGTCTTCAACGACTACCTGGATGTCTGTCTCAACTACTCTATCGCAGAAGCTTGCTATCAGGCAAGTGATGCTATAAATTAAACTGAAATTCTTATCACATTGCTATCTAAGGGCAAAATTTGAGCTCTTCAGCTCCTATCAGCTGAGACATACTGCCTAGCCTATATTTTGCTTGATTGTCCCGGTTAATTAGTGTCTTTTTTTATTTCTTTTTTTTCTGGGTATGATATTCTCGTAAATGAAATAGACTTTGAACAAGCATTCACAATATTTTGAATTTATATCTTAAATGTACTTTGTCGCCAACAGGTTATCCGGGAAAACCACCATAGCTCCAGTCATTCGACAGAACTGAGGGTAGCAGTCGGGGCAGCAGTATTGCTCAGACCAGTATCGGCGCCCTATGTCAACAATGCCAGTGGATATATTGATGTGCACCAAGGTCAGTTGGTGTTCATAATGGATGAAGCACCAGATGCGAGTAAAACTTATTTATGTCAATTGAAATGCACAAGTGAAGATTCTAGTGAATTTATTTTGCCAGAACATGACTTGAAATTCATTACTGATCTATCGTATTTCTAATATTGCAAAGATTTTAAAATGTTATATTTTTTACTTTATTTAGATAAACTTTCAGATAGTTCTATTCAAGCATTAAAGTGAAAATTATGCATTACTTTGACTGGGAATGTTTTTGGTTAAAATATAATTAATTTGCCTGAATTTTTTTGCAAGTGTGTTTAAACGTTTAAATATGCGGTTTTCTCGTGCCTTTTTTTAAGAGTAATTAACGTAGTAGTGATCACTCTTACATAGGTCATGGTGATTTTTTTTCAGGCTAAAATTTGATTTTTCGGACTTGATATATTACGCTTGCGACTTTTTTCTAGTTAACAACTAGTTTAAGAAAATCACTGAATCATTTCTGCAGCAACGAAACATGCAACGAAAATTCAAATTTAACTACTGGGTATAAAAAGTTGTAGTAGACGACGAAGGGACTACGCTCGAATCCGATCAGCACCTGTTTTTTTTATACTAAAATATTTAATATCAGAAAATGATCGGCCTATGGGTTGTCTCTTTATAGTTTGTCAGCTTAGTTGCCACCCCACAATTTTTTTTGCGCTTTTTCCAGTTTTCATTATAGTCTCAAGTGTCGTTTATTAACTCCTGTCGCTTTTCAAAATTACTGTACCTTCTGGTATATTTTCGGTTTTTTTTCGCTTACTCAGCCTAATGATATCGTCTCTTGTTCTGTCGATTTTAAATGATTTCGGCTCTTGTTTTGTTCGTTTAGTGAACTTATTTTGCATTGGCCTAATGATAAAAAGTGATTATTCGTGATTTTCTTTAGTATTTTTTGTTTTCTGATTTAATGCTGCCTAACTATGAGTTATCGGCTTAGTCAACGCTTAAAAATACTTAAAGCTTGTTTTGAACTAGCGTCTGTTTTTCAAAGATTGAATTTTTCGTGTTTCGAATGTTTTTATGACAACCATTTCCTTTTGCATTTTTGTTTTAGGATGAATTGGCGTCTAATCTCGTGTTGCTGGCATAGTGGACGCTCGGAAAATACTCAATTACTTGATGCTAGTGTTTGTGTTTCTGGTCTGATTTTTTGAGATTGAATTTTTCGTACGTATTTCCAAAATATTTGATTTTTTATGACAATTTCCTTTTCTAGTTTTGTTTTCGGCAAAATTGTAAAGGTCAGAAAGAACGTTATCGACTTCATTTCGAAAGTGGATTTCAGATTTCCCAGCAGAATAAAAATCTTGAATATTTTATACAGTTTTCTCAATTTGAGTCAAGTTTATCGAAGAAAACGTCGTGAAATTCGAAGAGCGCCATCGCCGTAAATGGTTTTTTTTTGAAATTCGAAGCTTCTCAAAAAATTTTTTTTTCAATTCGAAGCGTTTCTTTTTCTGTTTACTTGATTTCGTGACTTTTTTTCCATTTTTTGTTGTCTAATTATTAGGTTAATGAATGTAGTGAAAGACTGAATAAAAAGGTCATAGTGAAATTTTAGTTAGTTTTTTTTGAAGGAATAAGTCTCAAAATGCTCTTATAACTACAGATATACATTTGGTCAAAATATTGTATTTTCGAATGCGCTTAGATATATATGCGCATCTTGAGTTCAATTGAAATTCTGCTGAAAGTTAGGTAAACAGCGCTCTCCATATACGAACGTGGAAACAGCGCAAAAAATCGTGCACGACTTCTAGTTTCGAAAGTTGAATTTATTTCTTAGATTTAACAGGCTAGTAAAATTTTTACCTATTTACCCAGTTTTCTGATATTGGGTTAACTTCATCAGAAGAATAATAATTTGAAATTGTTAATGCTTTCGATTAGGAAGCGTTATCAAACTGGCATATAGACTTTTTTCGGGTTGACAACTTGTTTAACAGAATCACTTGTATCTTAGTTCATTTTGAGTTCAAATTTTTATGCATTCTCGGCCAATTTAGCCTGGAGGTAGTGAGTATGCCTTGGATGGCAAAGGGCCTGTGTTCAAATCTGACCAGGACCCGATTTTTTTCAAATAGGACATATTTTTCAAGCGCGAATTTTTTAAGGTTGCTTTTAGTGTTTGATTTACCCCTACAATTTAAAATTTTATACCTTGGCTTCGAATTTCCTTCGGTTTTTGTTTTGCTTAAGAAATCCTCGGCCCAAATTATTTCGGCCTACTTTTTATCGGCTTATTGACCTAATTTTGGGTCGTTACAGGGGAAACACAATTTGAGATTTCCCCTCCGAACTTTTCATGTTGTATGTTTACCGATCGGTTTGTTGAAATGTCTTTTTTTAATAAAGAAGTTTATTTCCAAGTTCATTGGAAACAGTTAAATTTTTCTCGGAATCTTCTTTCGATTTACGAAAAAATGTATCAATTCAATAACCGCCTATTATCCGGTGTGCCTGTATATTTCCCCAGAGTCGGTTTTCATTTGACATCTCTGTCTACAGCCTTCGAAACAGTATGTGGGGGAATTTTGAGCCATATTTTTGATATCAGTTTTGGTTTTCTCGAAAAATGCCCGTCTCAAATCTGAGTTTTTGAAATGAATTGAATGGTTTCGAAAAGCTACCTGAATGAGAAGCGAAGCTGCGCTCAAATTTTTTTTTGCGCATGAAGTTATTATCCTCGGAATAGTCAATTTTTTTCTTTTTGAGCAATTTTGAAGTTTAAAATATTCTCAAAAACTGCCCAGCCATATTTGAGATTTTGAGTTCAATTCAAGGAACGGATTTTGGGAAGCTCATTTGCTCTTGTGACTACTCCCAAATTTTTCTCAAACGATAAGTTATGTTCCTCGGAAAATCAATACTGTTTTTTCAATTTTTTTGACATTGCTCGAGAACTACTCTCCCAAATCTGAAGTTTTGGGTTAAAGCAAAATTACTGGTTAATTGAATCCTTTCTGCATAAGCGGCTCTGTGTCTTGAAGTTGTAAGAGCTTTAAAGCCATTTATTTTTTTCTTTAAAATTCGAAAAATGAATTTAAGTAAACTCATTTATCTTTGTTTCCTTGCGTTCAGTATTCTTTTCCAGCTGTGAGTTGGCTGTTTTGTAATATCAAAGGGTCTACGATCAGCGGCACGCAAAATTGTAATTTTCAATCTTATAGAGCTGGGTTTTTGCAACCGGGTATTAGACAAAAATAAATAATTTGTTCACAGACTCGTCAATTCATTAGGAAATGTAAATTCCTACACAGGACTGCTGATTTGCTCAATTTCTTTGAAAATTTAATAAAAACTATCATAAATACCGCAAGGTAGTGCTTAGGTGGAAATCGTTCAAATAGAATTTTTCGTCCTAGTTTCCATTGGTTAATTTTCCATTTTTAAAAATGGCATTTATATTATCTGGTACGGTTTAGTTAACTTACTTCCCAAGCATGGGTTTTACTTTGAGTTTTTTCAGGCTTGAAAAGTTTCTGGCTATTAAAATTCGATGAATTTAGTTCAGACTCTTATATATGAGTTCATGTGTTTTTTTCGGGAAAACTCTTAAAATTTGTTCAGACTCGTCAAATTTACTTTTTCGCGCGGTTTGATATATGATTTCTTTTAAAGTTCAGTTCATTTCTTTTGTTAAAAGGCAAGCAAACTCCACGATCGAACTGTAAAAGTGTGAAAATCACGACTTGAGTATGAAGATAAAATGGCTGAAATCAATTCAGGGCTGCTATCTGAGCATATTACCAGAATGGATCTCAATTAACTTGACCCCACATACAGTAAATAGGAGCTGAAATAGTACGCCAAATGGCAATCGAGACTAAACATTTACGACGGGATTCTTGTGCGAGAGTTCTTTGTTAAACACCTGTAACAGCAAAGTATATCAGACCGGAAATAACAAAGAATATGTAGATGCAGTAATCACCCCCAGAGCTTGTGGAAAAGGTTGATAATTACTTTATTGGCAATCATTTCGATCCGGAGCAAGCAATCCTGAGTAAATAATGCGCCTTTTGATGTACGTCAATTTGTCTATCTTGCCACGTTTTTGCACAACATAGAGCTAAAGTTGTGGCCATATTTAAAGGCGGGCTTCACTATCTCGCCACATTTAAGCTTTTTCAACGTATGATTTTTGCATGCTTAATGAAAGACATTTTTCACGTTAAAACTATATCATTTATTGTAATGGTTAAGATTTTTTTTCGGTTTTCCAGTTTGGATTCAGTGGTTATTTCACCGAGTGTTAAAACGGTTGCCCAATAGTGGAAGGGGTGGCAAAGTTAGCCTCCAATTATGAATGCTCTAATCCTTTTAGTGTACGAGATACGTCGTTTTTCAGAAAACTTTGTTATATTTTCAAAATTTGAAATTCCCATTCCTGTAATTGGGGGCTATAGAGTACTTTCAGGGGTTGCGAACCTAGCCTCAAATTATGACTTCTCAAATTTTTTTTATGTTTTCCAGATATGACGTTTTTTGTCTTTATTTTTCAAAGTTTTTCAGTAGTTTTTTTTATTTTAAATTTTCCAACCCTGTAGTTGGATACTGTCAGAGTACTCTCAAGGATTGCGAATCTTGTTCAAAATATAACTGCTCAAATTCTTGTAGTTTTCGAGATATGGCGTTTTTTGTGATTTTTTTAAAAGTTTTTCAGAAAACTTAAATCATTTGTTTTTTCACTTTCTGAAATTCCTAACCCCGTAATTGGGTGCTGTCAGGAGTACTCTCAAGGATTGCGAATCTCGCCTCCAATTTTGGCTGTTCCAATCTTTGTAGTTTTCGAGTTATGACGTTTTTTGTGATTTTTTCAAAAAGTTTCAGGAAACTTAAATTAAATTTTTTTCAAAATTTGAAATTGCAAACCCTGTAGTTGTGGGCTATAGAGTACACTCAGGGGTTGCGAATCTTGCCTCCAAGTTTCTCCAGACGCCCTTTAATTTTTTGGAGGTGTGACGCTCTTATGATTTTTCAAAATTGGAATAAAAAATATATAAAATTGAAAATTACTAAACCTGTAATTGGGTGCTGTCAGATCACACTAAAAGGCTGCTGATTTTGTTTTCATTATGCGTGGTTTCTTATGAGTTGTCAATATTTCGAAGCACTGAAGGCGCGTTATAAGCTAGTTTTATTTAAAACAATCCTACTCTAAATTAATTGCGGCCGTTATGGTGTGCTAACACTTTTTTGATTGCCTCTGTTTACGACAGGTGAATTGTTACCATCCGCGAACGGGACGAGTAATAAATTACCAGAATTACCAAAAAAAATTTACCAGAATATAAAAGTTCTTTGGCTCAAATCTATCAGCTTTCAAGTGCCAACTTACAAAATGCAGGCACCAATTTAGATCGGATGGTTTTTCAGGAGAAAAGTTTTTGAATGTGTTCACGTTCGAGTTTCATTTTTCAGATTGATTTAGAATCCAAAAGGAAGGCAAATTACACTCTTCAAAAACAAAAAAATGTCACTGTTTTTTCACTGTCTTCCACTTTTGATATTGGTTGTTAGTTTTCAGATTTCCCAGCGGAATAGACAAATTACCTAATGATCCAGGTTTCTAAAATTGTATGCAATTAATCAGCGACAAGGCAAACATAAAAATTCTCAGAAACCAAAAGTCTCAAGGCCATTAATTTCATTCAAATGTTTTTAAAATACGTTTCAAAAAATGAATGGCTGTAAAGGTCTTGAGTTCCAAGAACATTTTGATTTATATTTTTCTGATAAAACTAGCCCAATTATCGAAGATGAATCAGTAGCTGTGTACTTTCGTAAAACCATAGGTTTATTACGTATAATAGTATAAAGCATGGACGAATAACGCTTATTATAAAATCTATTTTATCAAAATTTCTTTTTTCCAGGCCATTCTTTATGAACTTGACGTTGATGAGCAACTATCAAGTTCATGGACCCAAAAAAACGTTATACTAAAAAATGGTGCTACATTTATTGTGGCTAGTGTTGGAAAAACATTTGGAAGATGAATGTGTTCGAAGTCTATGTGTTCAATGTATTATAACGTAGTTGTTTAATCAATTGACTCTTCTTCAGGACGTCTAAGTATCGACTTCAGTCAGAGGTAACATTTTTTAACTTGCACGGCTAACTTTTCAAATTATATTTGTCTGTATTTTTCACCTATATGTCGTTTTTGCTGCTCAATTGCAAGTTTTTTCGTCGGCTTTATTCTAGCTGGTATTCGGCTGATGATGTATCTGTTGAAAGGACTTATTTGGAACCTAGTTAATTTAGAGCCATTCTTTCATAAGTCTATGTGAAGCAGAGCATTTTTCATAAATTTTTTGATGAAAAAAGCGGTCAGAAAAAGTTTTCTGAAGCATTTGTATAAATTTGGTTCCTATTTGCAATCTTTTGCGGGATCCAGTGTCAACGGACTTGTGCTAGCAATTAAAGATGAACCATTTTTCTGAAAAAAATTAATACTTAGGGTGGAAAAGTGTCATCTGAATAATTTTTTAGTTGTCTGCTGATTCTCTTATTGCAAAACTTAATATTTTTTTAACGATCTATTTCTTTGCTTCAGTGGTTTTACGAGCAAATTGTTGTTGTTCCGACTATTGAAAATATGGAGGAACTTTGTATTGGGGTGTGTTTAAGTTTTTTTGTTTTCACTCAAAATCAAATACCACAAACTGATAATCAGACTGGGTTGATGATATATCATATCAAAGCCCTTTAAATCGCGATTTGAACGATATCAAAATTTTCCAAACAAAATTTCGAATGTCTAGAAAAACCGGCTTAAAATTTTTCGTTTTTCGTCTTATTTCGACCGAATAAACTGATGATAACTTGTTAAATTGATCCTGTAGGCTAAAAAAACGTGATTTTTTAAAATAACAACTAGTTTTGAAATATATATTTGGAATTTCCCTGCAAGAAAAATTTTTTGACATTCTTTTCATTTTTTGTTTGTTATTCTTTTTTGAAGTGTTTATTAAGAGTGTGAATTTTTTACGCGTGTGTATGGTTTTATCATCAAACCACGTACAAAAAACGACGCTTATTTTAAAAACTTAATAATTTGAAGAAATTTTCTTGGTTGTCTTAATGAATATGGTTGGAACATTCTGTGCTACTTGCACAGAAACCGGCTATCCTTGTTTCACTTTTCGAGATAATTTTTCAAACCTTAACCGCAAGTAAGTGTTTACACTACTTCAATTTATGTGTTTACACTAACGATCATCGTAGTGTATTAGTACGAACCTTTTCTTAGAGACCTATCCGAGATTTAGCCTTTAATTCTACTTTTTATGTTTGAACTTGTAGAGCTGCTTTTTAACATGTTCTTGATAAGGTTTGCGAAGCGAAGCTTCGCCTCTGTGTCGAGTTTTAAAATTACATCCATGTTATTCAGTGTTCAATCACAACTGATGTCTTTGTTTTGAATTTAAAGCTTGTGGTTTTCTGGAAAGCTTGCAAGATCTCAGTTGCATGAATTTGAAACCTTTTGGCATCTTGATAATTAATTGATACTGTTATTTGTTCTCAAAAGCTAGGATTTGCAGTAATAAGACTTATCTTTTTTGCGTCCCTCTGAACTTTTTTTGATGAAGCATCTTTTGGCCTGACTATCTCTGATACCAATGCAATTTTAGAGCGAGCGTTGATGGGATTTTTCCATCAGATGAAACTGTCGCTATTTTTTAGTAAATAAAAACAGTTTTTAGAACAGCGCTGTTTTTGTTTGCTGATGACTGATTAAAAAGAGTTTTCAAAATATTTCCCATTAATTCAACCCGACATGAAGAGTATTTAATTTTCTTTGTCATACGTGCTTAGGTTAAATAATTTGATTAAATGAAAATATTTCAGTCAATTGAAAGGTTTACCGAAAAACTACAGTGCTATTTTCAATATCTGCTTAAAAGAAGACGTTTTTTTTCGATATAGGTTGTTTTTCAACTAAAAACGATTTATACGAATTTGCTTAAACTTTAACTGTAATCATTGGCGTGATTTGTTCTTAGTTAGGACTGAATTATGATTTCGGAAATTAGTCCCCTTGTCCCAACAATTGCGCTAAAACTACAGGCTAAAGTTTTTTAGAAGTTATTTCAAAATCAGCTTCTGAACAGCTAAATTTAACAGATGTTTTTCATGTAAAGATCCACAGACATGTGGTTAGTTACAATTCAAAAAATATACATTTTGAAGAAAAGTAGGATTGTTTTGGCGATCAGACAAAAAATATATCCATTAAATTTTTAAAACTTCATTGAATTTTGTTGGGCTAAAAACAATGCTCATTATGGTTGAATCTATTATATATTTAAATGCGGGCTTCACTAATTCGCCACGTTTCAGCTTTTTCAACGTATTTTTTGCATGTTTCTTTGAAAAAAAATTTCACGTTTGAGCTAGATCCTATTTTACACTGCTTAAGATATTTTAATTTCTATTTTGTAAAATGAATACTTAAATCTTTCTACCTTACAAGCTAATTTTTCTGATTTTTTCAAATTTTCAGATAATTTAAAAATTTCGATATTTTTAACCCTGTAGTTGGGTGCTGTTAGGGTACTCTGAGGCATTGCGATTCCTGCCTCCAAATATGGCTGCTGAAATCCTTGTAGTTTTCGAGATATGGCATTCATGATTTTCTTAAATTCTAGAAAATTTAGATTTAAAAAACCCAAAAAATTTGAATTCCGACGCTTGTAGCCTTCGGAGTTTTAAATCAAATCTTGCGTCCAAATGTGTTTGCTCGAATGCTTTCAGTTTCTCAGATGGGTCGTTTTTTTATGTCTTGTTAAAATTCGTCAAAGAACTGAAATATAAAAAGCTTGAAGTTCTCATCTTCATTGTGAGGCTATGTCACGGTACTCAGGGGTAGCGAAACTCGCTCCCAAATTTGAGTGCCCGAAATTTTTCACTGTTCGAGATATGACATTTATGATTTTTTTTGTCTCCACGAAACTTAGATTTTAAAAAATCCAAAAGATTTGAATTCCCATTTTTGTACTTGACTACTGTGAGGGTACTCTTCGGAGTTCTAAATGAAATCTTGCGTCAAAAGTGCTTGCGCGAATGCTTTGAGTTTCTCAGATATGACGTTTTTCTATATCCTGTTGAAATTGGTCAAAGGACTGAGATATAAAAAGTTTTCCCATTAAAGTCATTAAAGTTCTCATAATCATAGTGAGGTTCTTTCACGCTAATTTCAGGGGTACTGAATTTTGCCTCCAAATTTGAGTGCTCGTTTTTTTAGCTTTCAAGATATGACGATTTTTATGATTTCTTTTTATTTTTCAGAAATTAATTTTTAAAAATTCAAAAGATTTCAAATTCACAAACCTTAGGATGGGTACTGCGAGATTATTCTCATGAGTTGAAAATCTTGCGTCATAGGCGACTGTTCAATTGCTTTAGTTTCCGAGATGTGATGTTTTCATTTCATTTTTAAAATTTTCAAAGAGTTTAGAGAAAAGATAATTTCACAAAATTTGAAGATCCTGGGGTACTGTCAGAGTAATCCCCGGGGGTTGCAAATCTTGTCTCCAAATATGACTGCTGAAATACTTGTAGTTTTCGAGAAATGATGTTTTTCACGATCTTTTCTAAAGTTTTCAGAGAAATTCCCAGCCTTGTAGTTGGGTATTGTGAGGGTACTCTCAGGGGTTGCAAGTCTTGCGTCCAAATGCGACTGCTGAAACGCTTTTTTTCGAGATTTGACGTTTTTTTTTTAATTTTTTTAAAAATTTTTGATATTACCGGCAAAAAATTTCAGAAAAATTGAAGTTCCCAAAATTTAAGGCGAGACAATTTTAATATCAGGGTGCTGTCTGGCATTGAAAATCTCGCATCTGAATACGAATGCTCAAATCGTTTTAGTTTCCGAGATATGACGTTTTCTATAATTTTTTTTCATGTTTTTCCGGAAAATTAGATTCAAGGAATTTTACGAACTTTGAAATTCCCAAACTTTTAGTGGGCTGTTCTCGGATTACTCTCAATGGTGCAAATCTGGCATCCAAATTTCTGCAAAGGTTTTAAGTTTTCGACATTTTATGGTTTTTAAACCTAAAACTTTTGAAATTTTTAAGCCTGGAAAATTGAAGTTCCCAAAATTTAAGGCGAGACAATTTTAATATCAGGGTTTTATCTGGCATTGCAAGTCTCGCATCTGAATACGAATGCTCAAATTGTTTTAGTTTCCGAGATATGACGTTTTTTATGATTTTTTTTCATGTTTTTCCGGAAAAATAGATTCAAGGAATTTTATTGAAATTCCCAATCTTTTAGTGGGCTGTTCTCGGATTACTCTCAATGGTACAAATCTGGCATCAAAATTTCTGCAAAGGTTTTGAATTTTCGACATTTGTATGGTTTTTAAACTAAAATTTTTGAAATTTGCAACCCTGGAATTGGGTTTTGTCAGAGTACACTCAAAAACTGCAGATCTTGTTTGCAATATGTATAGTTTTTCATGGGTTGGCAAAAATGCGAAGCAACGGAGGTGCGTTACGCGTTAGTTTATTGAATTTGGTAGCGGATGTATTGCAATCAAGGATCAAAAAAATTTTCTTCTGAAAAATGTGCTTACAGGACGCACATCCTACAGAACGCACAACTTACAGATCTTCTTTGAGCATCGTTGCTTTTTAAACGCACGGTCTACACAAAATCTGTACTTACAATTGCGAGAGCAAGTGTCTTGTAATCGGGAACTAAACTTTTTTCCCTTAAATAATCTTACAAATCTTACTTATCTTAATTTTCTTACTTGATTTTTTATTGAACCTAAACAACTTCCATTTTGGTTCCCCTTTGGCCTAGAGATAACGTCGTCCTCTTTCACCCTAAGTGTGTGTGAAGTCTGTTTTTTTTTCAATCTGTATGAAGTTGAATGTGTTTTTCCTGTAAAATTTGAATTGTCGGACTCTTCTAGGTCTGCTCAAGTTTTGTCGACGACTTAATTGCGACGTCACTAATTTTTCTTGTGCTTTAAGTTTTTTATTATAGTTGAAAGTGTTTTTTTTTGTAATTTCAAAAGGAGTTTGGAAAGTTTTACAAAATCAGTTTTTTTTTTCAGTTGAACTGTTGATTGCCCAAAAATTGCTGGCTTTGTTTCCGCTTCGCAAATTTTGTTTCATTGCAAATTTTTTTTTTCAAAATTTTTTGCTTGAAGTTTTTGCCCAGAATGTGCTGATATCAAGGCATACGGAAATTTTGGTAGACCTAGTTTTGTTTCACAATTTATCATTTCTTTTTGACTTTTTTGTATTTTGTGTTTTAATTTGTTAGTGTTGTATTGCAATTGATGCGAAGCTCCATTTTGCCTCTGCGTTTCATCTTTCATTTAAGTCTATCAACTCCAATTTTTTATCGCCCTTGCAAAAGAAAATGTCTTTTAATCGGGAACTGAAGACAAAAAACGTAGGATTTACGACAAAATTTGTAAAAACTTTAAGATGAAACACCCAGAAGAATATCAGATGCTCGTGTTAGCAGGAGTTGACGTCAAAGAGTGTTTGCCGCAGCTTATTGTTAGTCAGTACTCAAAGCTGTATCCCGAAGAGTTTCAAAACATTGCTGACAGCTATGACTGCGAGTCTAATCAAAGTTCAACGAATGCACTGAATTCAAGTAGCGCACTGAATTCAAACATCATTTTGAAACTCAAACACAGGCTGAAAAAATTGCACTCAAGTTTTGGTGACATATCTTACAACAATCCTGGATTCTCATGCCTCAACGAACTCGCCGAGTTTGCTCCCACGGGATCTAATTGGAATACTAATCAAGCATCTTATAACCATTCTAATTCTCTGCCGGGTTCTAGAGGTGAAGCACCACACCTTGATGATTGCTTGTCCTGTGGTCCCAGCACCAGTAGTATTGCACATCACTCTCACTGTGATAGAATAGGAAGCACAGTCCTTGTACCATCACCTAGTGCAACCAAAGGTATCCTCGACATACCAGAACTCACATCATCGCACGCTCACAAAATATTATTTCATTACTAACTGTCTTCTAGAGAACAATATGCACATCGGGTTTCCACTGCAGAACAAAGTTTGGTGAAAGGGTAGGTTTGATTCTTCTAAGCTTGATTTTTTTGCGCTAAAAGAATGTTTCGTGGATTAAAATTATAAAGGGTTTCGTGCTATTGGTGAAATAAATTGGATTTCAGCCTGAAACATTGATTTATGTTAAGGACCTCCAGATAAGTGGAATTTTTGGAAGAAAATGACCTAAATTGTATCGAGTAAATTGTATCGAAAGGAAAAAGTTATTTGTAACTCTCATCGGCTTAAGGCTCACATAAAAAATCACTCTGCTTTTCACAATGCATAAAACACAAAAAAAAACACGGTTTTCTAATTTTATCAGCCTTGTTTTTGCTATTCAGTGAACTAGATCATCGATTACGGTATGTTATGTCTCCAGGTTACGGTTTTTGTTGTTATTTAATATTGAGGCTTTACTGTCATCAATGTCATTTTGATTTGATTTTCTCGAACTACGAAACTAATGTATTGACTTTTTTAGGAATTGATTCAGATTGGGAACCTATCAAAGAAAGCAAAGATGACCAGATTGTATCAGTTGCAGAAGGACATCCGGTCACAATCCAGTTCTCAGTCCCGTTTTTGGTCCAGCACGACATCCAATCCGATTCTCCTGTCAACTACTCAGTCGTGACGACACGTGAAGACAAAACCGGGAAAGCAGTCGTGAATCTGAAATGGGACGTGAAATCGGACACCGAGAAAAATTGCACTGTTTTTACTGCCACGCTTGACGAATTGTCAACTGAAGAGTGTGGAAACTATTTTGTCTCTGTGACTGCTGAAAAACAACAGCATACACATGTTTTGGCGATCGATGTTGGTGAGTGCTTTTTTAAATGTATCACCTATTTATTGTTCCGACTATTTGAAAAATGTTGAGGAACTTTGTATTAGGGTGTGTTTTAGTTTTTTCTTTTTTGTTTTCCTCGCAAACTCAGGTACCACAAAAAATCAAAGGAATAGGTCGAGTTATATATCTAATTGATGATAGTGTGTGAGGACAAGCTCTCACTTGAGCTACAGCTTCAGGTCTACCACAACCTGACCAAATTTGGCTGCAATAGTGGTACCACGTAAAAGTTCTAGACGCAAAAAAACGGCCTTGAGTCGCAAAAAACAGCTTCGCTCAGCAAAAAATAACACTGTCTAGAATGTGGGGAGATAATAGAAATGGACTATCCTCGACAGGACTGTTAAGGCCTACTGATAGCTCATCTGCGATTCGCAGGAACTACAATTAACTAGACTTTTTTCCTGTAAATAACTTTTTTTACACATCTGCAGGAAGTTGTGATGTTGCTTTATTAGCAAACCTTGGCAACTTCGAGACCTTTTCCCACTTGGCCTAGAGGTAATGCAGATGCCCTTGTACTAGAAGGTCTCGAGTTCGAGTCCCGGTCGGATTTTGATTTTCAGTAGGTATTAAATTGAACATTTTTGTCTTGGAAAAATCGAATGGTCGGATTTTCGTTTGTCTGCTTATGTTTCGTCGGCTTAGTTGCCAAGTCGGGTAATTTCCTCGTGCTGTCAGCAATTTTCAATCTGTATCTCGCCTAAATGGTTCCGGCTTATTTTTATTGACCTAATCATCTCATTTTGTGTCGCTTCAAAGGCAAATAATGATGGAAAATGCAAAAATTTGACAAATTAAGGTAGTTTTCTTGCAAATCTCATAGTTTTAAAACTTAATTGCTCAAATTTTTTTATGATAACAGTTTCCTTCGTTGATATTTTGTTTTTTTGCTCAAAGCGTCTGTCCACCTGTTGTGCTGCTGAGTGAATACTAAAATTTTATTTTATATTGGTGATTGTTTTGGACTAATTTTCTAAAATTATGTTCATTTTCCCCATTTTCTACTTGTTTTTTCCGTCTCATTTTCTAGTCGCTAGTTTGCAATGCTGTGCTTGCGTTGTATCGCAAGTGATACGAAGTTCCGCTTCGCGTCTGTATAAACTCTGATTTTTCCTCTTGAGGAGGTCTTTCAGTTTAAAAGTTTTGTGTTTAGCATGGCATCGATTGAGGGGATGAAAAAGTTTTTTTTTGCTGTTGATTGACCCAAGATGGATTGACCCAGAATTCAAATGCGTTGAATTTCAATATGAATAAATAGACTTTGAACATCAAGAAATTTCTTGCTTACTATTTTTCCTTTGGCTCAACAAGCGTCTCCCCAAATTTTGTTGGCTTAATTACCGCATTATGAGTTTAGTTTTAATGGTAATTCAGCATCGGTTATCGTGTTCTTCGGAGTGTTATTCTGAAAATTAAATTCGTTAAATTTTCGGAAATTTGTGCTGGATGTGGATTTCGACTCTTTAACAAAAAATTTTTGACCGAATTTTATTGATTATCTGATAAAATTGGATGCCCTTAAGTGAAACGAAAAAAAGTTTTTCAACTGTGATTATTTTTTTCTTAAAATTTTGGAGTTTCAATTTGGGATTAATCATTGAGCCTGAAGTCGTTATTTTTCTATTAATTGGTAGCGTAGCTCATTAATCAGTCCGACTCAGGAGTCATTTCAAATTGAAGTAAGACAAGTTTGTTGAAGCAAACTTTTGCTTAAACGAGCGTGAAAAATAAACTATTAATACTTGAAATTCCGTGGGGCAAAATTTTTTTTTATAACTTGTGTCAGTTTTGTCAAAAATTACAGCAGACACATCAGAGAGCAGTTGGAACATTCAGAACATCGCCTTGATGTGAGCAATTTTGTTTGGTCTTTTGTTGTTGGATTCAGAGAAATGCATCCTTTTCTGGAAAAAGCAATAATTACTTCGTACAAAGTATTAACTAGGTTTGCTGGGAAGGTTATAGTTGTTATCACGTTCAGGACTTCGTGGTTTAATATCAAAATTTAAACACTGCATAGTTATAGGAAATGTTGCTCAAGTTTTTGCGGTTTGAAGCAATTTGATCGAAAACGCCATTTTTATCATTATTTTAGGTGTGGCTAAATTGAAGTTAACCATCAAATTCGGAGGATATCAAGAGCTTATAGTTGATTTCAAATCTGTTAACTTTCGCAGTTTTTTTCCGTCGCTTTTCATTTGATTTTATGAGTTAAAAGTTAAGCTGAAGCTCATATATGCAACAAATTAGCAAATAAATTGAGATTCTTTCATCAACCTTATTTCCATTTTCGTTTATTTTCCTCAATAATTTGAAGCCAACTCTACTGTGAAAAGCGAATAACGTACACCACCACAAATATATTATGGAGGAAGAATCAAGCTGGCAAATCGAAGATTCGTCTAACAGCCACAGTGAATCACGTAATTATGACGTCATAATAGTAGGTGGGGGAATATCTGGTCTGGTGGCTCTCAAGTATTGTAAGGAAGCGAACATGAGCTGTGTGCTCCTGGAGGCCACTGACAAACTGGGGGGTCTGTGGACATACCGGAAAGACATGGACTATGGTGCCATGAGTTTCACTCACATCAATGTATCAAAGGTAGGAGGGAGTTAATGAGTTTCATTGTTCATCGGTAAGAGGGTATTTTTCATTCGATATTAATAATGGTGGTATCTGCGAATCGAAGAGTATATGAAAAGTTGTTCAGCCTGCCTAAGCATAGTCCATTTCTCTTAGTTTTGCAGGCCAGTTTTGCTTTCTAATTACTAAATGACATATTGCGGGACCAATCCTTATAAAAGTTTCTAGAATGTCTTTAAAGGAGACGCTTTTATGGCCTGCACGATTAGTCACAAGTGAAAAATTTCTCACTGATTTGAAACCTAAATATGGTACAGATAGCTTCGATTTGAACTATGTTTATGTAAAAAGACTAACGCCATCCATAGTCCCGACACTTACAGTTGTTTCAAGAAAGTTTCGATGAAAAATACTTTCTAAAATGCCTTGCTCTAGCAAAAAATATTCCATTTTACAAAGAAGGATGACATTCCCAGCCAAAAAACTATAGACCCATTTTATTGTTTCCTGCACTTGGTGCATTTAGAAAAACTGTGTGGAATCCGGAACCAGTTTGTCATGAACAAATCATAATATATGTGTTTAGTAACTTAAGATGTCGCGGAATCCCCAATTGTAAGTGGAATCCGCAAATTGTAAGAGGAATTCGCTAATTGTAAGCAGTTTCCGCAAATTATAAGCGGAATCCGCATAAAATTGAGAAATCGACTTACATTTGCGGAATCCGCTCACATTTGCGGAATCCGGAACAACTACCTATAATCGCTCGTTCCGGAATCTGCAACAAAATCAATGTGCCAAAAAAACCTACGTTACAGCTATTTTTTACGCGGAATCCACTGAAATTATGTAAATGGAATCCACTTACGTTTTGGAATATGTTTAAAAACTTGTCTCTGGAATCCAGGAACATACAAACACAAAATAGTTTGGCGATCCAGTGCACAGTTTGGCCTCGTAATGATTTAACAAAATCAGTTGAATCAATTTTGTTGACAAGCTCAATTTCATGAAAATTCAAATTTCACTACCGGGTACTACTCAAACTTTTGTATGTATAATAATAGAGTTTTACTGATGATTTTCTGCTGTTGGTTTTCCGCAGATGATTTTTCGGCTTCATGGTTGTCGACTTAAGCTCTGTCGGTTTTGTTTCCAAATTATCTAGATCTTGTTTGATAAAAATAGGTAATACGAAAATGTATGGATTCGTGTTTTTATATATATTTTAGAAGATTTCTCTCCTTTCCTTGTATACCTTCATAATTTTTTAGTCTCTTTTTACCTTTACTTCATTTTCTACAGACTTCCAAAAAGCGTAAACGTATGGGGTGAACTTTTAACCCATATTTTTTAACCCATATTTTTTTCCAATTTTTCTCGAAAACTACCCTCCCAATTTTGAAGTTTTGGATTCCACAGGAAGAATGAGTTGCGAGAAACTCCCCTGCATTAGCGACTACGCTCAAATTTTCCCACGCCCAAATATTATGGCGCTCGGAAAAGTCAAACTTTCGTTTTCGTAACCGTTTTTTGAAAACTTTTCTCGAAAACTACTCTTCCAAATCTGAGTTCATGGGATCAATAGAGATAACAACTTATGTGGAACCTCCGTGCATAAATGGTTCTACCAAATTTGTTAACATAAAATTTTATGACCCCTCGGAAATATTTGAATTTTTGATCGATTTTTGAAACTTTTCTCGAAAACGACCCTCCTAAATCTGACATTTTGATTTCAATCAAAAAGACGGGTTGTGTGAAACTACCCTGGTTAAACGGCTCTGCCTGAAATTTTCAAACGAGAAGTTATAATTTGAGGAAAAGCCAAAAACTGTGATTTTTTACCGTTTTTCAAACTTTTTGACTTTTCTCGAAAAATACCATCCCAAAACTGAGATTTTCAGTTCAAAATGAGATCGAGTCGTGAAAAGCTCCCCTGCATTAGCAGCTACGCCCAAAAAGTCTTACAACGGATGTTATGGTCCTCGGAGATGTCAAAGTTTCCATTTTTGACTGTTTTTTGAAATTTTTTGACTTAAGTTCTCGAAGACTACCCTCCCAAATCTGAGGCGGCAAAAATATATTAGCAAAATCGCACTTCGTTTAACTTGTGGACCTAATCTTAGTTTTTTATTTTAAAAGTTTTTTGAGTAATTTTTAAAGAAAGAATTTTTCACCTATTTTTTAGTTGAAAACAAGCCATCACCTTGTGAATTGTGCCATTTTTGATTGTTTCGTTTTCTTATATGGCTCATTTTTGCATCCGTACGTTTTCTGAGAAAATGTTAAACAAGTACTTCCAGCTTCAGCCGGTCTCTCGTAGGATTTCTTCTAAATTAAAGTTTCAGCTTGATGGATGGCTTCAATTCTGTCGGCTTCTTTACCGATTTTTTTTCTTGGAGTGTAGTATTTTTGAGATTGATAAGACTCTGAAACCAATTTCTTCACTGCAACTTTGTTCAAAGTTCTGTTTGCTAAATTTTGAAGCGTCTTGGTGCACTCATCATATAACAGTTGTACCACTAGTTGTGCGAAGCTCAGTTTCCGCCTCTGTGTTAAAAATAACCCATTTGGATTTAGAGCAAAAAGAAGTACCATAGATGCAGTGGTGACAATGATTAAATTTTTAAAAATTCAACTGGAAGAATCAAAACGAAATTATGCAATGTATTTTCCTGGATCTAAAAAAGTTTTCGACACAGTATATCACGAGTTATTAATTCAAAATCTTGGGTTTATGCCAGGTCCACTCCTCTTCATTATTTTTTAAATGAATTAAACCCTGAACAAAACGATACAAAGACATTTTTGTATTCCGACAACACTACAATATTAACAATCACTTCACAGAATTTCATTCGAAAAGAGCATCAAAAAGCATTAGACGACACTAGTAAGTCGCTGGAGAACCATACACTTTCTCTTAAAACTGACAAAACGAAAACAGTTACATTCAAAAAAGCAGACGTAAATTAAATTTTGAGTTTCAAATGAATCAAACGGTAACTGAAACCAAAAGTCAATTTAGGCATTTAGGTATTACCATTGACACTGGTCTCGGTTTTAACAGTCACGTAGAAAGTTTTAAGAAAAATTTGAACAATTTCTGCGCACAATCTATCAGCTGCGCAAGACTTTATCATCATCACAAATGATACCAGTTTTGAAAACTCATGTTCAGCTTGTTATTCGAAACGGGGTATTGATTTATGGCTCCATGTATATTACTAGACTCAAAAATCTTGATCAGACTTTTAGTAAACTGCACAGAACAATAATTCACAAGAAACAAATTTTAACTGAGTGTTATCATCTATACAGTGCTACTGATTTACATCTCTATGAACTGTTTCAAACATTAAACAAAGTAATTAGTACTGAAAACTCTGTCGATATACTAAGAATTATAATTTCGCTCGAAGATCTCATCAAGCTAAGCAAAAAAAACCAACTGCTAGACAGATAAGTACACAAGAACACCGAAAACTCAATAATCATACGCATTAGGAAAATCTTCAGTGCCTCACTCCGATATCATATTGATTTTAAGGAAACAATATTTAATGCCTCAACTACAGGAAATAAAAAAATAAGTCCCATTTTTTTTCGACAACTTCATAATGGAAAATCATGATTTGACAAGTTTTGCATTTAACTGATATGGCGAATCTCATATTCATCTCTTTGGTGGTGTATTTGACAAAAACTTAAATACTTGGTTTCCTTGTTTTTCAACCTCAAAAGTTATTCTGTTCATCAACAGTGTAATTTCCTATCAACGTTTTAAATTTAATTTAATTACATATAGATTTTGACCTTTTACATTTTTTGCTACATCTACTGTTTTTTTTTTGGTCAGCATTGAAATTTTTTTCCGCTCAGAGACGTTTGAAAACGGACTTATTGGTCTAAAGACGTTCTCTCAGCCTTCACTCTGGGATATAGTTGTTGCTAATATCGCTAGCTAGTCAACAAATTTGTGAGCCTGATGACAATTTGTTATTAATGTTAGTTCATGATTGGGATTTAAAAATTTTTTTTGCGCCTTGACGTTTTATTGTGTGCACTCTAATTTCTTATGGCAATTTTTTGCCATTTCCAGTACAACTATTGTTTCTCCGACTTCCCCTTTCCCGACAGTCAGTCAGACTACCCCAGTCACTCCGTCTTCTCACAGTACATCAGAGACTACGCTCTCCACTTCAATCTGCTGGATTTCATCCACTTCAACCACAGAGTCACTGCAGTAAAAGACGAGGGAAAAGAATGGAGACTGGAGGTGGAAATAAGTCATTCAAATTCAGGTAGATTAAATTTTGTCCGGATACGGGGGGAAGCTCTCATGTCAGAAAGATGGGAATAGCTTTCTAATACCTGATAACTGGTAAGGTACTCAATCTATATCAAAAAGTGTGGGGGAAATGTCAATGTGAATACAAGAAGGAAATGATAGCTGATATTTTAACCATAATGTTGCAAAACGTTACAAAAACAGAGCAAACAACATTAAAAATGCAAAAGAAGCAACCACGCTTGATCGTACTAAAAAAGAACCTGATTTCTGGGGGAAACTTTATTCTGGTGCAGTTTCTTAGGTAGTTGGTCAACTGAAAAATTTGGCAAAAAAACAATTCCGAACGGTCATTTCTTTTTTGCCAGATGCTAAGATCCTCAAAAGCGACAAACTGCTCCTGGCAACAGGCCATCACGTCACACCCAAATATGTCCAGTTTCCAGGAATTGACACATTTCCAGGAAAAATCATTCACAGTTGTGCGTATAAAAATGCACACGTTAATCAACTGGAAGGAAAATCAGTTTTGGTCGTGGGCATCGGAAACAGTGCGGTTGATGCGGCTACTGATTTGGCGAATAGGGATTGCAAAGTTCACCTAAGTACTCGGTCTGGTGCCTGGATAATCCCAAATTACATACACGGTCATCCAACAGATTTGTACGCCTCAAGGTAAGACTAAACTAAGACATGAATAAAGTAATAATTTCAATGTTTCAAAGTTTGCACTCGAGAAAAAGGATCCATAAAGAGCGCAGCTCATAGCGTCGATCAGCTGTTGGTCACATACTGAAGAGCCGTCATGCAAGTTTGGGAAGCGTTGCCTCAAGATTCCGTTGCCACGGATAAGTACGAAGCTAAAACACAATACACAATAGGATCTTTAACTATTTCACCTCTATTTGTAAAAGGGGGAGATTGTTACTAGGTATAAGTTTCACATATGTTTAACCATTGAATTAGTTCTCTACATGTGTGGCAATTCGTTACTTGTAACGGTGGCAATTCGTGGCAATTAAAGAGATCCCATAAACACATTAGTTTTTCCCATATGGAACCAGATGTAAACTATATTTATTATTTGGTTATAAATTGGATATTTTATCTCTATAAAATATTTAATATTAACCAATCACGATCCATCTAACTAACAACCCACTTATTTGTAAGTGCTTAAATTACTTGTAATTTCAGCACCAGAGAGATTTGAATTTAACTTAGAAATTAGTTACCTCTCCAAGAGAACTTTAGCAATCGCAATAAGCCAGTATACTCTAGATCTTTTGAGCCTAGCAGAGACTAGTTAAACACCCTGAGACTAGTAGATATAAGAGTAAGATTAGGATCGGTATTAGACTAAGAAGTTGCACGAATCTATCCGGCCGAAAATAAGATAGCGTGACGAGCAGACGGTGTACCCTATCCGAAATTACTCTATGAGTTACACATAAAAAATAACTCATCTGGTGCGACCATAAGTCTCGATGAAGACCTTAAAAAACAAATTAGTTTAGAACTAACAGATAGATTAGAATTAGACAAAAATATTATCAAAAATGTTACATGATAATAATCTAATTGAACTGTCTCTACGACTCAATAGATCAGAACCGCTAATCCGCACAATAATAGAACTACCAGGCATTGGAAGAAGAGCTCGAACAAGCGACGATCTACGACTACGAAGGAATTTACCATTACGTTTCATGGTCGTTTAGGATTTTATTAACAAAGAATTTAGATTTTCATTTGCAAACATAAAACCCTCGAAGAAAAAATCTTCAATCATTACTACAGGCGCTAAATCCTATTTACTATTGTACAATAACGATTTATAAAAACATCTCAAATCGTTTCCTCTAAATCTGCAGTAAAATTAAAAAAGATATCTGAAAAATATATTTATTGAAAGAAAAAATAAAAAATTAGTTGAAATGATCATTAATTATTAGTATATACAAATCATCCTGGCATGGCATCCCCCGCTTCATCACTTAAACATGATAGCAAACATTTAAACCACTAATATCATCAAACACTAAAATTTTTATCAAATAAATTTAAATTATCTTTAAAACCTTATCTAAATTTTTATCTTTCTTTCATCTCAAATTATTCAATCTTAAACTAGCTCATCAAATTCCCTTGGATCTCCATTAAAATTTAAATTAAAATCCCTTTTATATCATTAAACATTATATACTGATCATCAAGGCCTATCCTTGGATCAAAAAAAAACAATTTTGTTCTCCCCCACCCAATAATAAAGTGTCTAACGACCTCAAACGTCGATTCACAACCCAACTCTTTTTAAAGACCCAGGACTAATAGAAATTTTTCAATCACACTAGCCATTCAAATTAAGCTAAACAGTGAAGAACTTTGGTTATTCATCCTTCACTTAATCCCCCCTCTTACCTGACCCAGGCTAAACCTTAAATCTTAGTAAGTATTAAAATAGTATCTAACGAACTACCTGTGTTCTAATTATACCTGAACCTTGTGGATTGATTAACTATTCTCCAACCCTTGAACACGATCACTACCCCTAAGTAAGATTAAGTAAGTTAACACCTTAACTTAGAATAGCCACGAGAATGTAAAAATCATTCTTCGGAATCGATATATACTTTTCTCTCCAACCCTACATAAAAGACCCAAGTTAGACTAACCAAAAAATCGTAAGGACTAACAGTCTATGTTTTAAAATCACTAATAACAACCTTGCACCCTGCATCCTAAACCTTATGTCACTGAACAATTTAGGAAATAAACAAACAATCGTACTACACAATTTTAAAATAAATAACGAAACATATGATCTTGTAATTACACCGCATAAACAAACAATCGAATAAATTCGCACAAAACGTCAAACAAAAAAAAAGAAAAATTTTAAGTAAGCAAAGACAAATTACACGAAAAAGATTTTCAAAGCATAGAAACGCAGTCTCTGAATCAGAAGTCAGCGATTTAGATGCACTCTACAAACTAAAAGATACAGTAAATAAAAACCATCCAGTTCATGATCAATTATACTTTTCCGATTCAGAAGCTACAACACATTCATCAAAACAAGGAAAAAGAAGAATAAAAAAAGATATACAAAAATAAACCAGTACGTTTATACAGTTGGAACCAACCAATCAGACACATTGAACATTACGCACTGACAGTCATAAAACGAAAAAATGAGCAAAGCCCAAGTGACGAAAGTCCAGACGAAGACTCTGTTTTCCCATTTATCATCTTTTCGCTCACTGAAGACAGAGGACAAACACAATTTTGTCATAATCTAATCGCAAATATATTTGAACAAGGAATTAGCCCATGTAAAGCAGAATTCCCAGAACTAAAAATCAAAAGACAAATTGTCGATCATTACATAAAAAGAATATGTAACTTAACACAACAATATGGAATTTACACCATAGAACTCAGTACAACAAGAAAAGTCCATGGCAAATATGTTATCCAAACAGATGATGTCGATATAGAATTTTCAAAAGTATTCACAGAATACATTAAAAACATACAACATCAAAATTCACAGAGAGCAAATACGTATTTCACTAACGATGTTTTTGCAATAATATATAATTATTTATACTAGAAAAAAAAGAAACCGAAAGCACATCACCGGTTCAAACATCAAGACACACAAATGTAAGAAATGAAATTGCGGCATTCTCAGCATTTTTAAACACAATCCGTGAAAATTTTTCAAATAACGAAATTTCACCAAATGTTAAACACGATTTACAAAAAATCTTAGCATGGTTTATAATTGACTATTTTACCCACAATATAGATTCAATTGCACAAGCAAGAAAAAACTTTAGACCCCAGAGTACAAATGATGACACTGTCATTGCAGAACAATCAGTTTACGTTTGGGACCCTGAATGGTCCCATCCATTATTTCTGAACATTCCAATAGACATCTCAAGTCCAGCAATCAGTACAATAACTATTCACAAACATTATATAAAAGTAATCCCACTAATAATAGATGCAACACTTTTAAACTATAATTCATTTTTACCTATAGACGACAAAATAATAGTTTAAATTCAACTCTTGTACAACAAGAAAACTTAAATGGAACTAGAATTCTTACACAACAAGATATTCAAACACCATCACATTTTATAAATGAAGAAATAGTTGAAACAATTGTAACAACCACACAACAGAGTGTTTCACCAATACATCCAAAATTTACAACGCCAAAACCAAAGACTTCAATGTTACCCCAAGTAACATTACAATCTACAGTTAAACCCTCGGTTGCTCCAAAATACTCACATATGGAATTCCAAACATTTACACCAATGACGAAACCACCGCAAACACAAAAAGTATTCACCAGAAGTAATTTTGCAGAACACAATTATAACTATGTAAATAGATCGCAAACATCTAAACCTCCTCGTACAAATCAATATAATCGTTCATTTTCACAACGACAAAATTCCCAACAACACACATCAAATTTCGTAAATTTTATTCATAACCCACGTATTCCAACAGAATCAAGTGAAAGCTATCCATTTTTTCAACAGAATAAAAATAGTAAAAAACCATACCAATATAAACAAAAAACACCTTACTATACACCTAATTATCATTCATCAGATGATGACGAATTTCATGACCAAAGCCATCAACAAAATTTTCAAAACCAAAGACTCCAGTCTCATCACGTAAATCAACCAGATTTTTTTGAACCATATACACGAGAACAACATATGCGACAACCTAGATCAAATTACGAACCTCAAAATAATAATTTTTATTCACAAAATCAAGCAAATACCAATACATTTGGACCAACGCAAACGCAAAACGAAATAACACTACCATATTATTTGCAACAACATGAGATAACAAAAAACCAACTGACAAATTTTTCACAAATGCCAAATGCCGCTGAATCACTACAAATGACTATGAACCCATACCTCATGGGTCGATTATCAATAACATCAAACAAACCACTAATGGTATTCACAGGCACAGACCCTGAATATTCTGTATAAGACAATTTAAATGCAGTCACAGCAAATTTAATTTTAAACATCGGACCTGAACCAATTAATACACCACTCCATCAAAATTGGATACATAGACGCACAGCGTTAATCCAAACAACACTTGATGACGCAGCTCAGAAATGGTTTTCAGTTTTACCAATAGATATAAAAACAAATCGGAAAAGATTTATACAAGAATTTTCAAAAATGTTTGATTCTGGAAGAAATAAACAACACCAAAGAGTTTTATGCAATGAAATTCGCAGACTACCAAAAGAAACAATTAAACAATTGGCAGTTAGAATCGAAACACTAGTTCGAAAAGCATATTCACTAAACACTCATGATTATAAAAACACGAAAATGACAGAAATTTTAATGATGACTCTTACACACCAATTAAGAAAAATAGCTGTAAAAAAAGAGCATCACATCCTTCATCAATTCGAGAACCAGATTTCAGAAAACTAGTTGACAAATTAGAACAAGCAGAAATCACAATGAAACTTGAAGAAACAGAAAATCTTAAACTATAATACGTTAATAGAATCGAAACAAATACTACACAAATAAACAACATACACGATTCAGATGTAGACCTAACTGAACAAATCACTGAAATTTTGAACATATATGAGAAAAATCCCAATTTCAAAGGTAAACCATCCTTTAAGAAATGGTGTAATTATTGTCGAAAATACGGACACAGCATAGCCGAGTGTAGACTAAAA
This sequence comes from Symsagittifera roscoffensis, assembly GCF_963678635.1. NCBI lineage: Eukaryota > Metazoa > Xenacoelomorpha > Acoela > Convolutidae > Symsagittifera > Symsagittifera roscoffensis. The sequence goes on from NC_087064.1 coordinate 16,821,042, forward strand.
CAACAAGATAACCAAAAAAAACCACAAAAGTACAAAGAACCGGATAAATCATTCTATCAATACATGAAAAAGAATCAAAAATTACCAAACAAAAATATACATAGTAATAACAGCTCTGGTAAACCACTCCCAAATAATTCAAATTACTCAAGAAACCAATCGCCCTATAACTCTAATTATAGAGGTAGATCACCAGAACAACGAAACTCACAAAATTTCTCACAAAATAGATATAACCGATCAAATAGCCAAAATAACCAGTATAGAAACAACTATTCACGATCAAATTCAAACAGAAGAGAATTTTTTGAAACCAGTTCCCATTCACATTCTAGGAATAGACACTATTCAAACGATAGATCACGTAATTCGTCATACAATAGAAATACAAACTACTCGAATAACAGAAACCAACGTTACCAAAACAATAGATCAAGAAACATTTCCTACAACAGATCTAATTATCAAGGAAACAATAAAAATTACTATAATAGGTCACGAAACAACTCACAAAATAGGAGTCCCAACTATAACAATCGAAGAAATTATTCTCAATCCCCTTATCGAAACAACAATCGTTACCCTGATTCCCAACACAAATATAGAAGTAACACACCGAAACATCAGCGACAAATTTATCAGGAACAAACAACTGAAGAAACAACTTCAGATACTTCTGGTATTGACAACACAGAAAGTACCAAACTACAATTAAACCACAACAGACAGCGAAAGTGATACAAATAACACTATCTCAGTTATTATGATCACAGTCGAAAACGACTACGAACCCATTATATACGAACAACCCTTTAGTTCACACATTTACGAAAACCAATCGGAACTTCTTCAAGACTACTATACTAGACCCATAAGAAACGATGTATCAATTGAACAGAATGTAAACGAAATAAATACAGTAGTCAATAACGAAAAACAACGCTCAAGTACAAATCACATTTGCCAAAAAATACAAAAAGAACAGCCAAGAGAAAAAATTTGGACAATCTCATTTCTCTTAGAAAGCCCAAAAAGTAAAGAATTTCAACCACTAGATCTTGAAATAGATTTTTTAATTGATTCAGGAGCAGAATCAAATATTATTAACATCCCTACTTGGAATGAAATCAAATCGTTACACCCAATCCTAACACCTATAAAGACTGCCAGTAAATTAGCAACAGCACAAGGATCTAGAACAATGGAACAAAATAAAATACTAAATAAACCATTTAAACAAACATTTCACATTACAGACATAAAACACAATATCGTTGGCATACCATTTATAACTAAGTATATTCCCACAATCAACATTTTGAATAGCAAACTCCATATAAAAGATAAATACACAAGGACAAAAAACACAACATCCTTAACATTCTTTCAAATATTAAACAAACAACCACAATTTTTCTCCAAGTTTTATCCAAATTACAATCAGGAACGAAATTACTTGAAACCACTATCAGGAAATGTATATAACTTTTCAATCAAACAAGTCCACCAGTACGATAAAGACCAAAACAAACAACATCTCTTTATGTCAGACCTTGAATTTAAACACATCCATACATTTTTTCGAAACACAATTTCATCCATAAAATACATGAATCATTCAAACTCAGATATTATTTCATTACACGTATATAACAATTCACCATACCAGATAACACTACCCTTAGAACTCTTAGGATACTGTGAAACAAATGCTTCAACTTCACCCACAAATGAAGTAGCATATCGAGTCAATAATATATTACAATTACTAGATATATGTCAATCAACAATTCTTGATGAAGAATTATCAATACACAACATAATAAGCAACGAAAAAAGAAACACTGACTACTTCACAAAAACACCATATTTTAAACCAACGAAAGAACAACAAAAGTTTCTAACAATTTTTAATTTTCAACATTCCCAAATAACACAAAAAAGAATATCCAAAAAATTACAACCACTTCGAAAAGGACCATAACCAATAATTGATAAACCTACTGAAGTAACATACAAACTTGCTTACTCCAGCAAGAAAGAAATCATACAACACCGTAACAATCTTTTACCTTATTATCCCAAGGAATACGCACTTCACGAATTAACTCAATTATATTCCTTCACAGGTCTACACATAGTTCAAAATAACCCTTAAATAGAACAAAATCAACATGTTAATACTACCAAAAATACAAAAACAATTCAACAGCAGAATATAGACTCTCAAAGATCAAACACACCAGAACTAAAAATACCTCAAAAAGAAAGGAAAAATAGAAAATTAACAAAAAATTTTTTACCACAAGATCAACAACAAAAATCCGAACATAGAGAATCATCACGTCTTAGAAGTCAACCACGGAAAAACTATACAACATTCATCCCACACTCTAAAATATTAAAGAAAGTTGAATTTCAGAAACAACCTTGATTTAAGATTCAGGTAAACATTCTTTGAAATCAATCTACACCTTCACATTTCTGTAAAAACATTCTGAAAATAACCTCGATCAATTCTACTTCAAATTCAACCAATAGAAATCGTTCAAATTGTCACCTTTCTATCTCTAACACAAACTTATTTAGCCGATAGAAACTAACCTCTCCAGGCATATCTATAACTATAATTTTACAACCTCCAGGTCAAAAAAAAGCAACTCGCTAAAACTTGACAGATAAAATAAACACTACTTCAATATTATAACCCTCCCATATCAGATTATACAAAAATCAACAATATTTTCCCAATTCAGACCTCAAAAGTCCCCCAACCAAAAATGGCAAACTAGCCTAAAGTAAAAAAGACCCATAATCTTTTGGCCTAAAGTACAAATATTTCAAAGATACCCCCATTTAATCAACAAATGAAAACAATACTATGAAGACCTCCCGAACACCAATAAAATAGCCCTCAACAATTTTTGCTTAAACTCAACCCATTTGTCAAAAAATCAATAAATATTCCGACCACACTTGAATTTCGCCTCAAAACTTTAAAAAATAATCAACGAACAAATCACTTCGTAAATGCTTCTTTCCATAACAGTTGATCACATAAAACAAAAACTTCTAAACCTTTTCACAAAAATTTTCAATCTATTTCAACTTTTGATATACTTTTTAATTGAAACTTTTGAATTCATAATAATAATTTCTATAATTTTTTGCAATCTGTTTTTAATTTTCTATTCTCTATTTGAAATATATCTCCAACTCTCCCAAATCCTTGACCACATCTACAGGTACGAATACGTATAATCTATCCAAATGATACGAACTATTTTCAGTCTAACAGAAATTTTTCTTTTATTCATAAATTTCCTCACGTTTTTAATCTCCCTCATCATGACAATGTGCAGATGTTTAAAAAAGGCAATAGTCACCTTTGCCCTAGCAACCATCCTCTTGATACTCTTTATTGAAGAATATTATAATAAACACAAATTTTCCAGAAAAAATTCAAATTCAGATAACTTTCCAAAATTGCTAATCAACCACCACCGAACCAGCCCCCACCAACCACATCCCAAGAAAGTCCAATAACACCTACAACTACAAACAATCCTCAAACATCAACACGCATTTCTTTTCAAGACAATCCATACACCTTTGAAAAACGACACGCACGCTTATCAGAACCACTAGAACCAGTTCATCGACAAGCATCTTTAAGTGAACCAACATATAACTTATACCCCACCTTGCAACAAGACCTCAATCAAGTTAGACATATTAGCCAAAATCAAAATACATCTGAGATACATAGACAAATTATACATCCGCGAAGAAATAGAAATTTTCAAACCCCCAGAGTTCATTTTAATATACCTCAATCACCAACACCAACTACCTCAGAACTTCCAAGCAGTACACTACGGGAAACTCCTACACTTCTTTCACAACAAAGCATCTCAAATATACCCTCAGACTACCTAGGTTCAACCCCCACATCACAACAAATCCGAGAAAACCCTTTTAATCCCACAGACGCCACAGAAAGTTCACCATATTGGACAACACACTCAGATACACATGGTGAACCGACTATAGTAAATGAACCAATAGATATTTCTTCTGATACAACACTATCATCATTACCGGAAACACTCTCACTTCCGTCAAAACCATCAATAAGTCAGGTCTCACCAACACTTTTCCCTTTAAATTTTCCAAACAACCTCGACGCTAGATACCGAGAACAATCATCGTCAAATAACCCTTTACGATTAGATTGGAATAGTTTCGTAGCACCTCCCGCACTATTTGGACAACATCAAGAAAGTAACCGACTCCATAGTTGGGCACTTAATTGATTACAATATAGACAAGATATCCACGAAGATATCCGAGAACATAACATTCAAATACTTCAACAAAACAGTCCTCAATTAAAGTTTGAAATCACAGTCAAACTTAATAATATTGTTCAACACCCTTTTCCTCTAAGTCCACCAAACATAACAGCTCAATCACTACCTCCTCCATTAATAAAAACTGAAGTAATATATAAATATGATAGATACACTAAAAACACAATTGGATATATCACATTTTATAATCAATACTCCGGATTATCATACACAAATATATTTTAAAGTTATTTAAGTTTCAACACATTTTTTTCCTAATTTTTTCCGAACAACATACAAATCCATCCCCTCGTACAGGACCTCAGGATTTCTTAGTAACACACTATGATTGTGAAGAAAACGAACAAAAAACACTACACAAATACGCTATAAACCAAGTAACACAATGCGAATCAGAACCACAAGCTATAGAAAGCACAAATGTAATAGCAACACTATACTCAAAAGACGGATCAACAACATTAACAGGATACAAGTTTACAGCAACATTTTCCGAAAAGAAAGTACATTGCTCGCAAGTCTCAAACGGAAATAAAAACCGACTAGACCACAAATCTTTCTATCAGAGTAATATAGAAAGATTACTACATCTTAACCCTCAAGATTGTAAGAATGAACTTCGACGATTAAACTTAACACAAAACGACGGAACAAATAGAAAACATGTAATTTTTCAAGTTTTCCCAGACTCAGCACATCAAGCAGAACTTGAAAAACACCAAGGTCACATTAGACTAGTCAGAAATTTCCTCTTTCTTGGAACACACAAAAGACTGACATACGATCTACATGATAAACACTGGATACTACTTATTGGTATCAATGATCCCTCAAATTGCAAAGCAGATACAAAAAATAACGGATATCAAGAAATCATGTTTTTTGATTGGAAAATACAACTTGAAAAAGTACAACTAACACGAGATTTAAAAAACGACACAATCCTTTACCAAGGCATTAGGCTTCCTTGCAAAAATGATCCAAGGATATTGCGATCCTACAACACGCACAAAAGCAACCATGGTATGGTTTCCGGAAGAAACCTGCAGAGTTTTCCAAGTTGCAAAAATACACGCTAGAATGATTAAATTTCACCAAAAAATTTTTATTGAATCAATCCCATTCGAAAAAGTAAGCCCAATTGATAGACTAAGTACTAACTTAAGAAACATCCATAATATAGAAAATAAATTGACACGTTTTCAAGTATTTCACGAAACAGAATTTGCATGTAAATACAAAAACCCACTCTACAAAACACAATACTCCGAAATACTTGTTGAATACGACGAAGGTTTCGACATGACCACCGGAAAAAAAAAATTTGACCCCTATGCAGCACATTACCTAATAAACGAAGATACATCATACATCCCAGTGAACCTCCGCAAAAACGCAGGAAATCTTGGTGGAAGACTAGAACCATACGACAGTGAAAGCATACGTTTACAAGAACTATCATTAATGAACAATACCTAATTTGGCGCAATATATTTTGACATTCACTTAGATATGAAATTAGACTACACGATTAGTAGAATTTTCCAAGAAATGTCACTTTCTGAATTAGAAACACTCCATCAACTATGCGAATTAGAAAGAACACAAATTCTACAATCACTCGCATCAGCAGTACTCAAAATACCATACGCAGGATATTTGTTATCCGGAAAGAAATCAAATTTTCTTGCACCAAAAAAGTATAACCACTATATGTTTTCAAAGACAAACGTTGTTACAAACGAATCCCCATATTCTACAAAAATAAAGTACATTTTGTTGATACACTTTCAAGACGAACATTTTTTTGGGATACCACAGTCCCATGTGGATCAGAAAATAGCCACAACGTCGTACAATTAAACACTGACGAAGATAAATGCTATCTACTTACACCATACCCTACACTCATGCAGCCACTAAAAAAGTTTTCACAAGAAAGCATTCGAGCTATTGCTCGCAACCCAAATATCGATTTACAATCAATCGGTATATATTCTAAATCCGATATACAACATCACATTAGAACACAACAGTTTCAAGAACTACTGACACAAATGGACACTATACAACGACAATCAATAGACCAAAATTTACGAAAATTTGCAGAAACAGCAGGATTTTCAGATATTTACGCACAAGATTACAGCGGATATTTTAAAGATATCAAAGATTACATATATTTAAACGGTGAAAAATATCGACCACAAGATATAACACCAATTAATATCTTTAGTTTTGTAAATTTGAAAAACGAAGTTCTATCCTTTCTAGGATGGCCGTATTACATTTAAGAAAGATTGACTATCTTATACGCAATGTTTAATTTTATTGGATTTCTTTTCTCATTATAAAAGGAATCTATAACACATGCGCAATACATACACAAGTAAACAGACAAGCCAGCGTATCAACTATCAACAAATCCCAACACATAAGATGACTCAAATAATAATACAAACGCATGACCTACGGCACCCCATTTGCCAAATAATCATCCATTATCTTTAGTCTCACGAAATTTTCGAAACTTAGCTATCACAAACCCCATGAACTTAAGACCCAGCCACATACAAAGCCCCATCCAACACATGGTGACACAACAACCTTCAAATGACGATACATACGAACAAATCATTGAACAGCCCCATACCACCACTTTTCAGTCTCAAAATAATCACTTTTTTAGCCCACGATGAGCAGACAAGTTGGATCACTCCACCGATCAAACTCCCACCCTGCCAACCTCCAAAATCCACTCCCTATTATACCATTTTTTGCTTTTTCCGCCACCTAATTCACCACAAGCTAACACATCATCCGGCATGAATTCTGACACTAACTCAGACATCACAATTTATACAACAATTTCACAATTCACAATAATTCTGATATTGAAACCCCCGACGAATTCGCCGATTCAGAACCATCCCCTTCTACACATACCCCGACCAGCTCAACAACCTTCTCAAAACCCTCTTTCCGGCCTATACAATCCCATGGCTAACATACATCCCCCTACACTCCTTCTCAAGTAACCCCAACATACTCCCCATTCAATAATGAACGCTCCACCAACAACTCCCCTGATAATACCCAATTTTCCGAAGAACTAGATAATTTCATAAAACTCCAACAACAATTGCTATCTCCCCACACCCTCCCTACTCACCAATTATCATCAACAATAACATCATCAAATCCACCAACACCCACACCAATTTCAGATTATACTCCATCATTAGCTCATTCATCCACTTCCACAGAATCATCCAACAGTACTAACCGTGCTTATAGAACCTTTAAACGTAAACTCCCCAATCATCCATTCCCATCCAAAGATGGAACCACCCGAGAATCATCCAGACTACACCAATACTACGAATTTTCTTCAAATAACCCTACCTTTATATTTCCCCAATATCTACTAAATCAATCTGACTCTAACCCTGAAGCACGTCATTTTGTAGATGAAAATGTATTCTATGTAACACTGTAACCTTAATAATACCCACTCTTCATTGGACAGCTTATTATAATTTCATTAATCCCCTCACGCAACCACTCTATAACACCTCTATCGATATTGAAAGGAATAAAGACGAATTATTCAGATTAACCACAGCAATCTTTCCACGACAATTTACATACGTAGGATATAAAAAAATACTAAAAACATTCACTGCACCCCGCGCTAACGACTATTCAATTGAATATTACGATCATAACATCATCAGATCTAATCAAGACCAATTTCTTGATGAAGATAAATTTGCAAATCCACAAATCACAGAAAAGTTTTTTATTAAATCATCATACATATTCACTTTTAACATACTAGATAAAAAGCATGATCACATTATTTCAGAAGCACTATCAGACATCCAAGCATATGAATCATTTCACATAAAATATGAACATTTTCACTAACCTTTCACTTCCTGACACCAAAAGAACGCGATTTGCACTGCTCACACGACATCATGTTGAGAACTAAGCAAACACATACTTATACTTACTATCGCTTTATCCAAAATCATTTTCATTTACACACACCATCACGCCAACCCCACCACAGATTTCAGTTCATTAATTCCAAATACAGCTCACCCTTTTTTCTAAACTTCACGTATTGCATTAAAAATACTAACTTTCAAGGCATCCTCCGAAACTATCATCCCATCACTCAAATGTATATTTTTTGTCCCCTCACGAAGACCTTCAATGACGAAGAATCCCGACCTCTAATCTTTCCGCATGAATATATTTAACCCATAGAAGTACCCATTTTAGAATTCATTCATAATACTAAATATAATCATAAAATTTATAATCTAATCCAGAACACACCTCATGAATTTGCAGTAGGCACCGAAGAACTAAAAACCATCAAAGCACTGCAATTGCTTTGGCCACTGTTGCAAACTAAAAACATAATACGCATACTAGCAAAACTACTAACTACCTCAGACGCTATTCACGACATTTTCCCACACGGCTTTTTCCCAGATGACTAAAAGGTATTTATGAATTTATTAATTTTCAAACTAACTAATTCAAATCGAACTAACCATTTTATTCAGTAATTCGTATTCTCTTTAGCCTTCACATCACGATCACCTTCAAAACAAGAAAAGACAAATAAAAATATAAACTCTGTTTTCCATTTTAAACTCTATTAAACCAACAGCACTAAATGATGCAGTAAAAGTTAATTCAAAGTAGTAAATTCATTTCTAAATTATTCCCCCAAATGTAGTAAATTTAAAATACGATGCAAATAAATTACCTTTTAACCCCAGAAGCAATAAAATTTCACCTTAAAAGCAGTAAATTCATACGAATGAAATGCAGTACTAACCTTTTCTATAACTTCTTATTAAACGCACAGAAATTTTATCCACACTCGCACAGCTCGCCCACGAAGAATTGTTTAAAATAATGAATTCAAGTTTTAAATTTGCGCTAACAACAACTCAAACAAGCATTAACAAGTTTCCACTTTTACTATAACCCGGTTGGAATGGAATTATATAATAACCAAACTAACCAACGCAGCTTACTAAACACCATAAACCATATGATTAAGAAAAGAAAACCCACGGTACCCAAACCGGATTAAACCAGCTTAAAACTGGATAAATTATTCTTTTGAAGACTATTATTAAGTCTAAAAAAGAAACAATAAAACACCAAAAAGTCGCAAGACAAATCCAAACCACAAACAATGTGATTTTTGAGAAAAGGACACAACCAACGAAACAAAAGGAAAACAAAAAATAAAATAACACAAAAGTTAACACAAAACATGACCCCTTAAAAAACCAGCACGAAATCATACTCCCCTTCCTGGCCTAACCCACCAGAGAGGACGTCCTGAGCATGCTCTATTGCCAGCCTAACCCACCGTGCTACATCCACGCTTTGTGACCACTTCACTATTTTTGACAAGAGGTACTCAAGTGTGAGTAACTCTTAAAAATAACTGATTTAAAACTAAAACGCTTTTGCGAAAACAATTAATCAAAATCATAACTAACAATTAAGAACTAACAAAAATTTATAGAATGTAAATTATAATATGCAGTACATAGATCACGAACAACCACAAGAACGAGCATCCAAAGACTAGACGAGCCCATCACACTCAACCTACAGGATGGCTAAATACAACTGACATGCCGCTCACAATCACAGCTCATAAAGTATTTAGAGTATGACTTGACTTCGCAGAAAAGGACTTCATTGAATCAGACCAATGACCATCTCGATGTTCAAGTATACGTACAGATCCGAGTTACAAGGCATCCCCTCCAAACACGATCTTCACGCCATTCCCAAACCAGATCGAAACACAGTTCTCCACAACCAATCAAGAACAGACGATCATAGCAAACCAACTTGAAATCAGATTGATTTCATTGACAGTCATAGTCTTTGTCAAACGATAACTAACAACTTCCTATCGATGACTCCAGCTTCTTGGAGCGCTCTCCTTCAAGAACAAAACAGGAAATGATGCTCGTCAAACAACAACGACCAACATCCATCCTTCATTACAGATAGAAGATCTAAGATTCAAAACTCTGTAAACCCCGGATGGGTGGAACCAAATATAAACTATATTTATTATTTGGTTATAAATTGGATATTTAATCTCTATAAAATATTTAATATTAACCAATCACGATCCATCTAACTAACAACCCACTTATTTGTAAGTGCTGAAATTACTTGTAACTTCAGCACCAGAGAGATTTGAATTAAACTTAGAAATTAGTTACCTCTCCAAGAGAACTTTAGCAATCGCAATAAGCCAGTATACTCTAGATCTATTGAGCCTAGCAGAGACTAGCTAAGCACCCTGAGACTAGTAGATATAAGAGTAAGATTAGGATCGGTATTAGACTAAGAATTTGCACGAATCTATCCGGCCGAAAATAAGATAGCGTGACGAGCAGACGGTGTACCCTATCCGAAATTACTCTATGAGTTACACATAAAAAATAACTCACATAAGTTCTGATTCTAGGTTTGTCCTTTCTCTGCCATGGAAATGTCTGAACTTCATTCTCGAGTCAGTCATATCCTTCATCTTCGGATCCCCCCACAAGTGGGGACTGAACCCCAGAATGAGAGCACTGCAGGTGATATATGTTACAAAATCTGGCATGTTTTTCCCGTTTTACTTTAAATTTCGCTAGTTAGATTAAAATTGATCTTCTATGACTTATTCGCTGCTCAACACTGGGGAAACTTTTTGAATTTTTAAAAATATTGTCCAAATCACGACTGAAAGGGTTTGAAGATGATATATCACTCGACTCATTCCGATGATTATTTATGGCACCTGGTTTTGCGTTGAAAAAAAGTACATAAAATAGATGAAAAGCTAAAACATAGCCAAACACAAATTTTCTCCCCATTTTCAATGGTCGAAAGAAAAATTATAATAATAAGTAAATGATGATTTATGGGCGTCCAGCATTGATTGTAGATGTTTCACAATTTTGCCAGTTATTATAACACATTGCCATCCTTTAGACCCAACCTACAGTTAGTGCCACTTTCATACATTACACCCAGAGACAATTCATCCGGCTGAAAGGAAACATTCAAGAAGTCCAGAAATCCACAGTCACTTTCAACGACGGAACTCGAGAAGAGTTCGACGCTATTTTGATGTGCACTGGTTATGACATTAATCTAGACTTTCTGGATGATCAAATCAAAAGGATGGTTTTGAATTCAAAGAGGGAGAATGAAATAGAGCTGTACAAACAAGTGTTCAGCCCTCAAATAGGGACACGACTTGGCTTCATCGGATTTGTTCAGCCATCTAGCGGTGGAGTTCTGATGTGCAGCGAAGTTCAGGTGAGTATATATTTACGACATCGCGGGATCATCCATCGCAAGCGACAATTGATAGCATTTCAAAAAAAACGACAATTCGTCGCAGAGCATTTTACCATAAATTTTTTAAAAAAATTTCATGTGCATTGCTGTGGACTTCTAGATTCAAATTTTCCTGATCTGAAATCCAATTCTTACGCCAAAAAGGTAAATTTGAAAATTTCAAAATTTAGGTTAGTCCAGTTTGAATATCAGGAGCATCGAGAAGTGAATCGGTGTCTGTAACAAGCCCATCTTCGAATGTCTTATTAAGCTTGTGAAAAAAAAAACACTTTCATTTGAGCCTTGACATTTTAATCTGATTTTAGGCGCAGTGGTTTGTTGCCCTATGTCGCAACTTAACACATCTCCCTGACAAACAATCCATGATACGTTCCATCGAATCAGACCGCAAGAAGTCCATGTCAAGATACTACGATTCCCCACGTCACACGATCCAAGTGGATCCTATAGTTTACTGCGATGAACTCAGTCGAACTTTCGGAGGCAAGCCAGAAGTTTCGAGACATTTGGGTCTGGCCAGACGGCTTTTGTTTGGAAGTTGTGGACCCGCCCAGTATCGACTTCAGGGGCCGTTTAAAACTGCTGAAGCTAAGAAATTAGTCAGAAATATTCCTATGCCACATATGGCTAATGCATTCTGTGTTGTAGTGATAGTTGTTTCAGCTTTGCTAGTGTTTTGCCTTCACTTTGTTTTTGTTATGTTAATTTAGATCATTTTGATAATATTACAAAAAACTATGTAACTAAAAAAAATAAAAGATTTGTTAAGTACCGGGTTTCAACTCACAGCGAATTTTAGCGCTGAATGAGTACTAATGCATAATTTAGCATTGTTGAGTCAGGCTTTGATCAATGCCTGTTTAATGCTGATTAGCGCCAATTCAGCGTTGCAAACACCCTTAAAATCAGCGCTAAATCAACCATGTAATACCACTGGAGTAACACTGAAGATAGATGATTCAGTGCTGATCCAGTGTTTTTGCTGATTGCGAGGGCTTAAAAACAAGTTATAAAAAATGTAAAAATTGAGGAATCAAAAACATGAACTGTAAAATGAAGAAGCATTGCGGCCATGCATTAGAATTCATCAGTACAAAGTACAATTTTCGTCTAAAAATTTTTAAGAGTCGATGAACTTAGTTCAGACTCTTATATCGGTCGCGATGATTTTTGTTTTAGTTAAGTCGCATAATTTGTTCACGCCCAAACTAATTTTTTTTTGCGGTTTGATTTTTGGTTTTCTTTCGAATTCAATCCATTTTTGTTCAATAGGAAGCAAGTTCCGCTATTAAACAGCAAAAATGTACAAGTAATGATAAATTTGATCAATTTCTGGTTTCAGATTTTCCTGTAAAATGAAAAAAATTCTATTATCCAGTATTTGTGCTAATCGTATCACAAAGAGTTTAGAAAAATAAGAAGTTTTAATGAACTTTAAAGAATTTTAGAGTTTTATTTTTTCTTTATAAATCGAAAATAAACAAGTCCGTATTTTTTGTTTTCTTGCGTTCATCGAATCTTTTTTAACTGTCTGTTGGCTATATCTTTTATAGGAAAAACATTGAATAAGGGAGAATTTTTCCCCGAAAACGCAGCCTAATAACGTTTGATATGGTTTTTGCTTTTTAACCAGATCAAAAATCCAATACAATCAACAGCAAAATAATCAGTTTTTTTAGAGTCAATGAAATTAGTTTTTCGCAGTTTGACTTTTGATTACTTTTTAAGTTCAATTCATTTCCTTTGTTGAAAAAAAGACTAGCTGTTTGATCAACTATCGAACAGTTAAAATGTAAAGGCCACAAAAAACTATTTCTACTTTCGAAGGTGGAATGTAATTTTCATATTTACCAGCGAAGTTATAAAAAATTAGCTGTTGATCCAATTTTCTCAAATTGGGTCAATTTTATTTTCAAAACATGCTAATCATAAGTTGTTCTAGAAGTTCAGAAATCTTTAAGAGCATGCATTTTTGATTTGAGCTCCGGAAGTTGAGATTTCTCAAATAAAATAATCCAGTAAATTTTTTTCTGTTTTCTTGATTTCCTTGACTCCTTTTCAACTGTCTATAGGCTATGTTTTGAAAGAAAATCTGATAAAATTTTACTTCAAATTAAATTAAGATAAATGATGAAAACAGTAACGTTAGGCAAATACAAACTTTTATTTGGTAAGATTGCGTAGAAGAATGTCGATAAAAAACCTAAAAAGCGGAATTACGGACATATGAGCCCCAAAATAAAGTTGCGTTAATGGAGTCGATTATAAAAAAAAACTCGCCTAAATTGGCCTCTTCATACTATCATTTACACTTTTTTATAGAATTAGTTACAACTGCAAACAATTAAATTTCCGATCTGATAAGTAAACTAACCCAAACTAAAATCAATAAAACTAAAGAAAACAAGAAAAAAGCTAACATATTTTTAAGCTGCTAATTTAAGGCGTCATTGAAAGTTTTTTGGCGTTCAGCATTTTTGAACACCCTTTTTGTACCTAAACATAGTCGAAACAAAAAAACTCTATTAAAAGTATTTACTCTAGTTTTTTTTTGTTTCAATAGAAGCTAGTTTATTTTTGCAGGATAAACACTCAAAAATCTGTCAAACTGTTTTCACTTTACCTGTTTTGTTGGTTATTTATCTTTTTATTACGATATTCCGAAAAACAGAAGGTATAATTGTGCTTGGGATGTTTTAATATCTACAGACGTTTAGTCCTTTTTTTAAATAGTAATTTTTTATGGAAATTTAGCTCTTTTTTTCTCACCCCATCAGCATCAATTTTTTGGTAAAACGAGAAATTCTACATAATGAAGTACAAAAAAATATTGGCTTGTCAGGCCTTATTGGTTCACATGCCAATTCCTGTAACAATTTGACGTTCTAAACAAAACAGATTACTTGTTTTACGCTTGCTAAAGCAAGTGTCTTGTTATCAGGAACTATATATTTTTCCGTTAACAATCTTTCCTACAAAATTTCATCTTGCTTGATTGTTGAGTTTTATCAATTTCCAGATTCCTTCGCCCTTGATCGAGAGGTAACGCAGGCGCCTTGGCATCTTTTATTCCGTTGTTCGAATACCGCTTTTTTAATATAATATGAAATTGACAAATTTTGTCCGGTGAAAATGATTTGCCGGACTTTCGTTTATCTGCTCAAATATGCTGGCTTACGCGCCTTATCTCGTTTTTTTTGTGATATAAGGAAGGATCATGGTATCAGGTTCATTGTAGTTGCAAGAGGACTTGAAATTTCTAAATTTGCAAGGGTATTGCAATCGGGTACTTGACTTTTTTCTCGTGAATAACTATGTTCAAAGAATGGTCAAATTTAGAAATGATAAATTATGTTTCAATTCATACTGAATTAAATTTTTGTACGTCTCTGCCACGGTTGGTCTGGGGGTAAACAATACTCCTGAGACGGTAAAATTGTTAGGTTCGAATCTGACAGGATCTGTGGTTTTTCAAACGGAAATTTTGCGCTCCAAAAAAAAATCTCGGCAGATTATTTGTCTGCTTTTGTTTTGTCAGATCCACATCGTATAGTTGATTTTTTTTGTGCAGTGCGCAACTTACCTTGTAGTTGCTTTTAGAAATTTGATTTACTTTTGCTGTTTATATTTCCTTGACTTCGTATATATTTTTTTTTCGCTGCCCAAAAACTATATGCTGCCCAAATATTTTCAGCTTATCTTTTGTTAGTTTAGTGACATGATTTTGTGTCTTTTGAAGGAAAACATAGTTCTTATGCTCACTGAGCTGCACAAAATGTTAAAACCTTGATACAAATGGTTGTTCAAGCTTTTCAAGGCAACATTTTTTTATTCCGTTTTTTTTCGGCTTGATGGGTTTTGGCCTATATTATATCGGCTTAGTGGACCCATAATGCGTCGTTCGTTAAGCAAAAAACGTTTGCTCACTGGGTTGCACAAATTGCTGAAATCTTGATTGAAAAAATTTTGTTCATCTTTTTCTTGACAACATTTTTTTCGGCTGGATAGGTTTCGGCATTTATTATATTGGTTTAATGGCCTAATATTGCGTCTTTGGACGAGCTAAAGCAAATTACTTTTAAATGTTCATGTGTGTATTGTGAAGATGAAGAAAACTTATTAATTTTTTATTAGTCTCGAATTTTCATTTTTTTTGTTCGACTTTGCTGCTTTTTATTTTCGCTTTTCGGCGTAATAGGTTCTGACATATATTAAGTCGGCTTGATGGGCTCATTTTGTTTGATTTGACTAGCAAAGTGTGAAGGGGAACTGTTATCTTTTTATAATTCTGAAGTCTTGTTGATGTTGCTTTTGGCCTAAAAGTTTCCTGCTAAAGTATTTCCCGCTTTGTTATCGCTTGGAAAGTTTTCTTCCGATGCTAATTTTGCTTTCTTTTGTTTTTGCATGTTTTTGCTTCAAAACTAGCTTGATTCATTTTGTTAGATCTGGTTTTTTTGACATTTTTGGATTTTTTTTTCATTTTTTTTGAGCAATCGATCATTACCCCATAGACATTGCAGGACAGTCGGAGCATTCAGAGCGTCGCTTTGATACGATAATTACACCCATGATAAAATTGACAAAATTTCTTTTTCTATCAGTTTTATTCGTATCTTTATGCTGAGAAGATTATATGTTGTATTTGCAAGAGACGTAAACGTGTGTGCAAATTTACAAGTGTATATTTAAGTGGGATGTTTATGCTCGGTTTGTTTTTTCAGACAAATTTTGACCTTTCAACTGCCAGTTTTGATAGTTTCAAGTCATGCAAAACAAGTCCGACCATGTTTTCAAAATAAAAGGTGTGAAAACTACGTTTTCCGCATTGTGAAATAATTTTTTTCTCGTAAAAAAAAATCAATTTTCTTTTAAACGCTTAGAATCAGCGGCGATTTCATGCGGCTTAGAAACCATCCTGAAACGAATTGAGGGAAGTTAATTGATCTGATTCATACGTTTAAGCGCGTTTATACGTTTAAAATTTGTATTTTATTCACCGTATTGAACAAAACGTTCGAAAAACAATTTCGAAAAACTGATGTTTGTCTTCTTTTTTGATCTGTTCAAGAATTTTTTCTGAGCCATAACAAGTCTGCCTAAACATTCAGATATTTTTTCGAGTCCGAACATTCAGATTTTTGTTCCGACTTCTGTATGTTTGTGCCCGGGGTGTTTTTCTTTCTTCAGACAAATTTAGATTTTTAACTAGCCATTTTTGGCGGAATTTTTTTATCTTTCAAAAGATATTATTGTCTTGAGCTTAAATTTGAAAAATTGTAAGCGGAGATTTATTCCGTGCTAGAAATCATTCCAAGTTGGTTGAATGAAGCTTAATTTCCATAATTGGTTTGTTACTAGGCGCGAAGCTTATCATTTTGAATTTTATATGGCGTCAGGGGGGGGGATGAATTTCACAAAAAATCTCAAATTTAGAAGAAAAAAAAGTTAATTTTATTTTATTACATTTAATTTTTTCGTGTTATTACTGCTTCATAGACCTTAAAAGGCAGTTCAAACCTTCAGGGCTTCACCCTGATACAAGCAGTCTCGTTAAAATTAAGACTGTCAAATGATAAAAAAAAAGGAAATTGAAGTGTGAAATTACAAAACTGAATATATGAATCGATGTTCCTCGCTGTTTTTTACCTCTGTAAGTTGACAAACCTAGTGATATAATTTAATATTTGAAGATTAAATAACGCGCCAAGCTTGCCTAAAATTATTCACTTGATGATAAAATGTTTTACAAAGAATTAAGCATAACATTATTAAGGTTGTTTGAAATTTATTGTAGTGTTTTGAAATGTTTTTTAAAAGTTTAAAAAATGTAAGATTAACGCGTTATTGTTAAACCTGTCTGCTCCAAACTTTACGAAAACATCCTCAAGAAATTTTTTTTGCAACCGACCGACATCGTAACTATCCAAATTGGTGTCATAACCGCAGTGAGGTTCCATGGAAAATAATCGATTATCATGTCGTCTCTTTTAAATTCTAAATTGAATGATATTAGAAGATTAAAAAAGTTTTGTTCTTTCTAATTTTAGTAGGAATTGGGCAAACAGGTTTCAAAAATTTCATAATTTGACTGTTGCTTTCCCAAAAAATTTTAAAAATTGCTTTCTTCAAAAAATTAAATTGAAGTTGAGTTTGGTTAACAAAGTGTTATCTTGTTTTTATTTTTTCGTTATTATTTTCCCCTAATTTCTTATTCATCTTTATATTTTCTTAATTTTTGATGCCCTTCTTTTTACCGCTATAAAATTAGGTCCCTCTTCGTAAATAGAGCTCAGGAGTTTGACCTGAGGATTGCAGTGTTTTTTATTAAAACGTTCCAAAAAGTGCCTTAAAATGTCATTTTTGGCCTGTTTTTTTTCAAAGTCGAGAAATTTTTTTAGTTTTTAAAATCTGAGTAGACTAAAAATAGAGTTGGCCGTGAGAATTGCAAAAAATGCTGCAAAGCTTGCAGAAGGCTTAGAAAAAAATATACATATGATAATCTATACAACCGATATTTAGCCTTGTTTTAATGGATTATAATTGAATGAATTTCCTTAAAGTTAATGCATTATAACAGAATAATTTTGATTGCGAGGTCCCAAATTGTAATTCTAATTAATCATGGTGGCAATAATTTTAATTCTTAATTTAAATATAATCGATTACTTTCCATAGAACGTTACTGTGGGTGGCCTGTTGAAAAAAAATAGAGCTGATCGTGAAAGCTTGTTCAAAAATTTACTTACTTTACAGACAGATTTTCTTGACAAAATTTTTGACTAGATCTTTCGAACAATGCCCGTTTTGACCTCGCTGGCCAGAAATTGTCCTCATTCGATGATGCTGATTTTTCCCAGACATAATTTTTTATTGTTTAATTTTTGCGAGCATCCTATGTCTTTACCCGATTTTGTTCGACCATCAAGTAACTTAAATTAGTCGAAAATTGTTAGAAGAAAAAAGACAATAATTAATAATAACTTTTCTAAGAATAAATTGAAAAGATTTTTGTTTTATGTTTATCGTCAGAAAGTCATTGTAAGAAAAAACATAGATTTCACAATAAGTTCTTTGATAATAAATTGAATAGATTTTGCTCTAGATTTTGATATACCTTTATATTATTTCCCGGGTAGATTTGCTCGACATAGTTGTCGACTAAAACCGTCAAATGTCCGTTTTTGACCTAAGTGGTCGAACATTGTCAACATTCGACCTTGTTGATTTTTCCCAGATACCATTTTTTATTGTTCTGGCAGACTTTGTTCGACTATCAATTAACGTCAAATAAACTAAAATTATTGTAAAAAAAATTATTCATAAATTTTCAAATAACAAATTGAAAAAAATTTTAATATTTTTTGTGCAAAAATCATTGTAAAAAAACAAAGATTTCATAATAAATTTTCTGGATAAAAAGGTGAGTATATTTTTGTTTTATGATTGGAATCAAAATGATAGCCTAATGAGTTAGGACCGATGTGTATAACTCATAGAGTAATTTCGGATAGGGTACACCGTCTGCTCGTCACGCTATCTTATTTTCGGCCGGATAGATTCGTGCAACTTCTTAGTCTAATACCGATCCTAATCTTACTCTTATACTATCTAGTCTCAGGTTGTTTAACTAGTCTCTGCTAGGCTCAATAGATCTAGGGTATACTGGTTTATTGCGGCAGCTGAAGTCTTCTTGGAGAGTCAACTAATTTCTAAGTTAAATTCAAATCTCTCTGGTGCTGAAATTACAAGTAATTTCAGCACTTACAAATAAGTGGGTTGTTAGTTAGATGGATCATGATTGGTTAATATTAAATACTTTACAGTGGTAAAATATCTAATTTATCCAATCATAAAATGTAGTTTAGATCAGGTTCCACCCATCCGGGTTTTACAGAGTTTTTTAGAATTGTCTTTCTGCAATTCAAAGGATGGATGATGGACGTTGGTATTTGGCGAACATCTTATTTCTTCTGGGTTTTCTTATTAGAGAAGTCCCAGATTCAATCGTTGTGTCTTCTCAAGACAACGACTGGGTTTTCGCAACAAACTCAAATCTGATTTCAGAATGGTTGGCTATGACAGGTTTTTCCGTTTCATGTAGAGAACTTCTTTTGTGTTTGACCTTGTCTGGGAATGGCGTGGAGATTGTGTGTGGAGGGGATGCCTGGTTACTCGGATCTGTACGTATACTTGAACATCGAGGTGGTCATTGTTCTAGTTCAATGAAGTCCTTTTCTGCGAAGTCAAGTCGTACTCTAAATCCTTTGAGTTGTGATTGTGGGCGGCATATTGATTGTGGTTGGCCATTCTTTTTCGAGTGTAGTGGGGTCATCTTGCCTTTGGATGTTCGTCTTTGGTGTTGTATGCTGATCTATATACTGCAAGATATAATTTACATTTTATAAAATTTTTATTAGTTTAATGTTTTAGTTATAATTTTGGTTAGTTGTTTTCACAAAAGCTTTTTGTTTTAGTTCAGTTATTTTGAAGAGTTACTCACCCTTGAGTAGCTCTTATTAAAAATAGGAGTGTGGTCACAAAGCGTGGATGTAGCACGGTGGGTTAGGCCGGCTATAAAGCATGCTCAGGACGTCCTCTTCTGGTGGGTTAGGCCAGGAGTGGGAGTATGATTGCATGCGGTTTTTGTGAGAGGTCCTGTTATGTGACAACGTTTTATATTGGGTTTGTTGTGGTTTTTCTTATGTTTTGTTGGTTGTGTCCTTTTTTCAAAAATCAAATTGTTTTTGGTATGGAATTGTCTTTCGACTTTTTTGTGTTTTATTATTTCTTTCTTAGACTTTATAATAGTCTTCAAAAGAATAAATTATCCAGTTTTAAACTGGGTTAATCCGGTTTGGGTACCGTTGGTTTCCTTTTCTTAGTCATGCTGTTATTCTATGATTTGTGGTGTTTAGTAAGCTGCGTTGGTTAGTGTTGTTTAGTATATAATTCCTTTCCAACCGGGTTAAAGGAAAGTTTGAAACTTGTTATCGTGTGTTAGAGTTGTTGAGTGTGAAAGCTTGAAACTGAAATTCATTATTTTAAACAATTCTTCGTGGGCGAGCTGTGCGAGTGTGGATAGAATCTTTGTGCTAATGAATGGAAATATCAAAAGGTTAGTACTGCATTTTCGTTTTATCAATTTATTACATAGAAATGCAAATTTACTGCTAGTTGTTGGGGAAAATTAAGTTACAAATTTTCATCATTATTAGATTTACTGCATTTGGGAAAAAATTTATAAATTAAATTACTGCATTGGTATTATTTTTAGTGATTTGTTTGGTGCAAAAAATTAATAGAGTTTTAAACAGTTTGAAGAAGTTTTCAATTTTTATTTTCTTTTGTGAATTTTTCAGATGATCGTTGGATGAAGGCTAAAATTCTAAAGAAGACATGAATTAGGAATGGTTAGTTTCTAGTTTAAATTTAATTAGTTAATAATATGTATAATTCATATTTACATGTTAGTCGTCGGGGAAGAAACCGTGGGGGAAGATGTCATGGATGAGATCTGAAGTTGTTAGTAATTTAGCTGAGATGCGGATGATATTTTTAGTTTGAAGCAGTGGCCAAAGCAATTGAAGTGCTTTAATGGTGGTTAGTTCTTCAGTGCCAACTGCAAACTCATAAGGTGTGTTTTGGATTAGATTATATAATTTGTGATTGAATTTAGTGTTGTGGATGAATTCTAAAATGGGGATTTCTATAGGTTGAACAAATTCGTGTGGGAGAAGGAAGGGTCGGGATTCCTCTGCGTTGAAGGTCTTGGTGATGGGACAAAAAATATACATTTGGGTTATGGGATCATAATTTCGAAGAATACCATGAAGGTTAGTATCTTTAATGCAATATGTGAAGTTAAGAAAGAATGGTGAGGTGTATTTGGAATTGATGAATTGAAAACGGTGGTGTGGTTGTCTGGAGGGAGTGTGTAGGTCGAAGTGATTTTGGATAAAACGATAATATGTATATGTGTGAGTTTGTTTAGTGCGCAACATAATATCGTGTGAGCAGTGCAGATCTCTTTCATGTGGTGCAAGGAAATGAAAGGTTAGTGAAAATATTTGGAAGCGTTCTTTAAAACTTTCGTAGGCTTGCGTGTCTGTTAGTGCTTCTGAGATGATGTGGTCAAATTTGCGATCAAATATATTGAGTGTAAATACATATGGTGTTTTAATGAAAAATTTTTCTGTGATTTGTGGGTTAGCGAAGCGGTCATCGTCTAAGAACTGATCTTGGTTAGTTCTGATGATGTTATGATCGTAATATTCTAGCGTATATTCGTTAGCTCGGGGTGCAGTGTATGTTTTTAGTGATTTTTTATATCCTATGTAAGTAAATTGTCTAGGTGTTAGTGGTGTAGTGAGTCGATATAGCATGTCCTTATTTCGTTCTATATCGATGTGAGTGTTAGATAAAGGTAAGCAAAGGGGATTAGTAAAATGATAATATGAGGTCCAAGGAAGGGTAGGCATTAAAACGTGTTCGTCTACAACGTTACGTGTTTCGTTAGTGTCGTGAGGGGTGTTTAAGGTGTATTGTGGAAATGAGGGTAAGGTGATAGCTAAAAATTCTTTTGTATTAGTGTGATTTGGGTGATTTATATATTCACGGGCTGGGAAAGGATGGTTGGGGAACTTTCTTTTAAAAGTGCGGTAAGCTCTATTAGTGCTGAGTGAAGATTCAGTAGATGTGGATGATGGTGCTAATGATTCGGTATAAATTGAAGAGGGTGTAATTGAAGAGGGTGTAGGGGTAGGAGGGTTGGATGAATCTATTGTGGATGAAATTTGGTTTATGATGGGGGTGTCAAGGTGGTAGGGTTGTTGTTGTAATGTAATAAAATTATCTAGTTCTGGGGAGTTTTGGGGGGTATCTGGAGAATTGGATGATCGGTCTGAATGATATGAAGAATAGGTTGGAGTGACTTGGGAACCATAAGAGGGTGTAGAATTGGTGGGGACAGGGTTATTTGGTATCATTGGTTGAAAAGGGGGTTGGGAAAAAATTGAGGGGTTGGTGGGAAAATTATTGGATGGAGATGGTTCAGAGTCGGCAAATTCATCGGGGGTTTCAATATTCGGGTTATTGAGTTGTGATGTGGAGTATAAAACTGAGATGTGTGAATTAGTATTGGAATTCATGCCTGATGTTACATTACTGGTTGGGAAATCGGGTGGTGGGAAAGCAAAAAGTGGTATTATTGTAATTGGAGTAGTGAGGTTGGTTGGATGGGAATTTGAACGGTGTAGGGATCCAAGTTGTCGGCTCATCGTGGGCTAAAAAAATTATTATTTTGAGACTGAAAAGCGGTGGTATGGGGTTGTTCTATAATTTGTTCATAGGTATTTTCATCTTGTGAGTGGTGTGTCATTATATGTTGGATGGGACTTTGTGATATGGTTGGTCTTAAATTTGGAATATGTGTTATTGCTAAGTTTCGAAAATTACGTGGGACTAGGGATAATGGATGGTTATGTGGTAGGGGTGGTAACTGTGGTGCTGTTGGCGTTGTGTCTACATTGTTATGTTCTTCGTCGTATGTGTTCTGTCTTGTTGCTATTTTTGTGTTGTATTCTTTTATTTGTGCATCTAAAAGAATTTTGTTTATTGATGTAGAAAAAATTCCAAAAAATCCTGCAAATAGTATGCGTGCTACACTTGCTTGTCTATTGACTTGTGTGTGTATAGCACATGTGTTATAGATTCCTTTTAAGAGTGAAAAAAGAAATCCAATAAAGTTAAACATTGCGTATAAAATAGTCAATTTTTCTAAGATGTAGTAGGGCCATCCTAGAAAATCAAGAATTTCATTCTTGAGTGTAACAAAGCTAAAAATATTGTTGGCGATATATCTTGGGGACGGTATTTTTCACCGTTTAGATATATATAATCTTTAATGTCTTTAAAATATCCGCTATAGTCTTGCGTATAGATGTCTGCAAATCCTGCGGTTTCGGCAAGTTTGCGTAAGTTTTGGTCAATTGATTGTCTTTGTATTGTGTCCATTTTTGTTAATAATTCTTGGAATTGTTGTGTTCTAATGTGATGTTGAATATCTGATTTTGTGTATATTCCTATTGATTGTAAGTCTATATTTGGGTTTCGAGCGATAGCGCGAATGCTTTCTGGTGAAAATTTTTTGAGTGATTGCATTAATGTGGGATATGGGGTGAGAAGGTAATATTTATCTTCATCAGGGTTTAGTTGTACTACATTATGGCTATTTTCTGATCCACATGGGACTGCGGTATCCCAGAAATAGGTTCTTCTTGAAAGTGTGTCAACGAAATGTACTTTATTCTTATAAAAGATAGGGATTCTTTTATAGCATCGTTTGTCTTCAAAAACCTATAGTGGTGATACTTTTTTGGTACAAGTATAAAGCCATAAAATGTTTCCTTCGTAGTCTAAAAAATTTGATCTATTTCCTGATAGTAAATATCCTGCGTAGGGTATTTTTAATACTGCTAGTGCAAGTGATTGTAAAATTTGTGTTCTTTCTAATTCGCATAGTTGGTGTAGTGTTTCTAATTCGAAGAGTGACATTTCTTGAAAAATTTGGCTAATCGTGTAGTCTAGTTTCATATCTAAGTGAATATCATAGTGGATATTACCGAAATATGTACTATTCATTAGTGATAGTTCTTGTAAACGTTTACTTTGATCGTCTTGGGGCTTTAAATGTCCACCAGGTTGACCTGTATTTTTTTTGAAAATGAACTGGTATGTATGATGTTCCTTCGTTTAGAGGATGACCTGTTGCATATGGGTCAATTTTTACTTTTCCAGTGGTCATGTCGAATCCTTTTTCGTATTCAACTAATATCTCGGAGTATTGTGTTTTGTGAAGTGGATTTCTGTATTTACATGCAAGTTCTGTTTCTTGATATATTTGAAAACGTGTCAATTTATTTTCTATATTGTCTATGTTTCTAAAATTAGAACTTAGTTTTCGTGATGGATGGACTTGTTCATATGGAATTGATTGTATAAAATATTTTTCGTGAAATTTTATCATACGAGCGTGTATTTTTGCTACTTGAAATGTTGTACATGTGTCTTCGGGGAACCAAACAATTGTTGCTTGTGTTCGTGTTGTAGGGTCACAATAGCTTTGATCGTTTTTACAAGGTAATCGAATTCCTTGATAGATCATTGTGTTGTCTGATAAATCGCGTGTGAGTTGTATTTTTTCGAGTTGTATTTTCCAATCAAAAAACATGATTTCTTGATATCCTTTATTTTTTGTGTCTGCTTTGCAGTTTGATGGGTCATTTATACCAATGTGTGGTATCCAGTGTTTATCGTGTATATCATAAGTTAATCTTCCGTGTGCACCGTTGTATGGGTATTTTTCATCTAATTTTACATGTCCTTGATATCTTTCAAGTTCTGCTTGATGTACAGAATCTGCAAAAACTTGGAAATATACTAGTTTTCTATCTGTGTTTTTATTTCTTGTGATATTTAGTCTGAGTAACTCGTTTTTACAATCTTCGGGATTGAGATGTAAAAGTCGTTCTATATTACTCTGGTAGAATGATTCATGGTCAAGTCGGTTTTTATTTCCGTTTGAGACTTGTGAACAATGTACTTTCTTTTCAGAAAATGTTGCTGTGAATTTATATCCTATAACTGTTGTTGCTCGGGCTTTTGAGTAAAGTGTTTCGATTACATTTGTAGTTTCTATGGCTTGTGGTTCTGTTTCGCATTGTGATACTTGATTTATTGCATATTTGTGTAGTGTTTTTTGTTCGTTTTCTTCACAATCGTAATGTGTTACTAATAAATCTTGGGGTCCTGTGCGGGGGGAAGGGTTTATGTTTTCATTTGAGGTTATTAGAAAAAGGAGTTGGAGAAAAATTAAAATTTTTAGAATATACATGTGTATGACAATCCTGAGTATGGGTTATAAAATGTGATGTAACCAATTGTCTTTTTGGTATATCTGTCGTATTTGTATATTACTTCAGTTGTTATAAATGGTGGTGGTAGGGATTGAGTTGTTATATTTGGTGGATTTAATGGATAGGGATGTTGAGTAATGTTGTTTAATTTAACCGTGATTTCAAATTTTAATTGTAGACTATTTTGTTGGAGTATTTGGATGTTATGAGCACGAATGTCTTCGTGAATGTCTTGTCTATACTGTAGTCTGTTTAGTGCCCAATTGTGGAGTCGGTTACTTTCTAGGTGTTGTCCAAATAATGGTGGAGGTGCTGTGAATGAATTCCAGTCTAGTCTTAAAGGAATATTTGTTGATGATTGTTCTCGATATCTAGCGTCGAGGTTATTTGGGAAATTTAAGTTAAAAGGTGGTGGTGAAATCTGGCTTATTGATGGTGTTGATGGTAGTGATAATGTTTCTGGTAGTGATGAGGATGTTGTTGTATCCGTAGAAATATCTATTGGATCATTTACTAAATTTAGTTCACCTTGTGTGAATGAATGTGTTGTCCAATATGGTAGTCGTGATGCTTGGTTTGGGGGGTTAAAAGGATTTTCACGTATTTGTTCAGATGTTGGTGTTGAACCTAAATAATCTGATGGTAGGCTTGAGGTGCTACGTTGTGAAAGAAGCGTAGGGGTTTCTGGTAATATACCAATGGGGTTTTCTGGAGTGTTTTGTGATGGGGATTGAGGTATATCAAAATGAACTCGGGGAGTTTGAAAATTTCTGTTTCGTCGAGGATGTATAATTTGTCTATTCATTTCGACTGTATTTTGGTTTTGACTAGGATTTTTTATTCTACTTAATTCTTGTGGTAGTGTTGGGTATAAGTTATATGTTGGTTCGCTTAGAGGTGCTTGTCGTTGAACTGGTTCTAGTGGTTCTGATAAGCGAGCGTGTCGTTCTTCAAAGGTATATGGGTTATCTTGAAAAGAAATTCGTGTAGATGTTTGGGGGTTTTGGGTAGTTGAAAGTGGTGTCGGGTTTTCTTGGGATGATGTCGGTGAAGACTGACTATGTGATTGTTGGGTAGCAATTTTTGATAGCTTTTTTGGTCTATTCTTTTAGTGAAAAAGTTTATGTTTATTATAGTATTCTTCTAAAAAAAGAATTAGGAGAATTGTTGCTAGGGCGAATGTGATGATTGCTTTTTTTATACATTTGCATATTGTCAAGATGAGGGATGATAGAAATGTTATAAAAATTACAAATAGTAAAAAAATATCGGTTCTACTAAAAATGGTTCGGATCATTTAGATAAGTTTTGTGAATCGTACCTGTGGATATAGTCAATAGCTTTTGAAAGTTGGAGGTATAGTTCAAATAGGGAATAGAAAATTTAAAAAATATTGCAAAAAATGATTAAGATTATTACAAAAGATTCAAAGATATCAAAAAGAAATATTATAAAAGTTTTAAGTATCGTAAAAAATTGTTCGAGGTTCGAGGTTTGTGATAATTATAGTGACTGATTGAGAGAAGAGCATTTACGAAATGACTTCTTGATCGAGTATTTTTTGTTGTTTGGGGCAATTTTCAAGTGTGGTCGGATTATTTATTGGTTTTTTGACAAGTGGGTTGAGTTTTGTGAAAAATTGTTGGGGGCAATTTTTATGGTGATCGGGAGGTCTTCTTTGTCTTTATTTTCATTTGTCAAATGATCTGGGGTATTTTTGAGATTTTTATACTTTAGGCTAATTAAAATGGTCGTTCTTTTACTTTAGGCTAATTTAACATATTTGTTTGGGGGGTATTTGAGGGCTGAGTTGGGGAAATATTGTTGATCTTTGGTTTATTAGATAAGGGAGGGTTATGATATTATGGTGATATTTATTTTAGTTGTCAAGTTGGAGTGGTTTGCTTATTTTTGACCTGGAGGTCGTAAAGTTATAGTTATAGATATGCCTGGAGTTTAATATCGTTCGTCTAGTTGGTTTGTGTTAGAGTTAGAGAAGGTGACGGATTGGATGAATCCTATTGGCTAATTATGAACTAGAATCGCTGCGTGTTTGCCAGCATGTTATTTTGAAAAATGAAAATTCAAAATGTTTCAAAGGTCTAAGATTGTGAAATACAAAATTAAAGTTGTTTTTGAAATTCGACTTTCTTTAATATTTTAGATTGTGGGATGAATAATTTATAATTTTTACGTGGTTGATTTCTAAGTCGTGAAGACTCTCTATGTTCTGATTTGTCGATTTGTTCTTGGGGTATTACTTGTTCTGTCATTTTTCTATGTTTTCTTTCTTTTTGAGATGTATTTTGATCTAGATTTTTTGTATTGTTTTTTGTGGTGGTTGATTTTGTTATTTGGTTTTTGAGGTGAAAATCTTTTTGTTCCTTTGTTGTAGTTTCCGTATGTGGGTTATTTTGAATAACTTTTAAACCTGTAAAAGAATATAATTGAGTTAGTTCGCGGAGTGCGTATTCTTTTGGATAATAAGGTAATAGGTTATTTCGGTGTTGAACGATTTCTTTTTTGTCTGAGTCGGTGATTTTATATGTGACATCAGTGGGTTTTGCAATTATTTGGTATGGTCCTTTACGAAGGGGTTGTAATTTTTTAGAAATTCCTTTTTGAGTATTAAAATTGGGTATTAATACAAATGTTCCAATTTTTAAATCGGAGGCTGGTGTAAAGCGTGAATTTATTTGTTCATTAATGTTTTGCCTTTGTAACAACTTTTTTGTTACTTTTTGGTAAATTTCATTGTGTTTTTTATCTCTGTTTAAAATCCATTCGGTGTGTGTACCGGAGGCTAATTTAAGAATTTGTGGGTGATGAAAATGATCTTCATCGTGTGTATGTAAAGGTAGGTTATAACAAATTGAGTCTTTATTTGGTTGACAATAACCTTGTGCGTTTTTATGAGAGTTTGCTGTAAATATTATTGGTTTGCGTGGCTTTTGGTTAAAAACCATTTCATATGGTGACATTCCTAGAGTCGCTAGGGGAAATAATTTTACATCTGCTGACCATTCAGTATATCTTGTATCATTTCCATTGATGATACATCTAAGATATTCTTGTAGTGAACGGTTCATACCTTCGACTAAGCCGTTTGTCCAAGGTGCGTGAGATGTACGTGGTTTGTGTTTGATGTTATATAGATGACATAGTGTGATAATTTCATTATTTATGAATTCTGTACCGTTATCTGTAACTAGAATTTCTGGTAGTCCAAATTTGGCTATCCAGTGTTCATAAAGCGTTGTGTAAGCGTAATAAGCGTTACAATGTGGTACTGGGTTAAGTGCTACATAATGTGTAAATGCGTCAACATTTACCATAATGTAGGAGTTTCCTTCGGATGAGGGTGAAATTGGTCCTTTTGTATCAAAGGAGATACGGTGGTTAAAGTACAAACTTTGTCCTTTAAAATCTTGTTTTTGTGCTATTTGTTTTTGATTTGGGTAAGGTTTATTTAGTTGGCATACTATACAGTCATTGCATAGTATTTTTATCCAAATTGGTGCATTTGGGAAATAAAAGTTTTGTATAAAATTTGAATATGTTTTCTCTGATCCAGAGTGTCCTTTAATATTTTGTGTATGTGAAATATTAAAAGCTATGAGAATCATACTTAAAGGGAGACAGGGAACTGTAGATTCATTTAATTTGTATTCTAGAAGGTCTGTGTTTTCATTAATTGTTGTATTATTAAATTTTCGAAAATATCGGAGGAGTGTTTTATTTCCTAAAATAGTTGTATCTGCCTTGACGGGTTTAGTTTTATATTTGTGCCATGATTTTAGTTGTCTAATTACTGGGTCAAGATTTTGGTATAATTTCAATGTTGAAATTGTAATTGTTTCTGTTGGGGGGAGAAAAATGTTTTCTATTTCTGATTTAGATAAGGGTATTGTATCAAGTGGGTCATGGAGGTCAAAAACTTGATTTATTGTGTATTTTGAATCGTTTGTTTGTGGTCCTGATAAATTTATTTTATCAGTTAGGTTTGCTTTTTCAATTAGTGGAAAAAGGTCTTTTTTATGCGAGTGTTGTTTTACTCTTTTTTGTTGGGTGTTATTTTTTATCCATTGTGAGTATGGAATTGGTTTAAAAGTTGATGTTCCAAGTAGATCAACTTCGTAGTGGTTATTTTGACAATCTAAATAAAGTGGAAAGTGTTGTAGATTTTTTATCTGTGATTGTTCAACGTCAGTTTTTACTGCATATTTGCATTCTAGTCGGGGTGATGTTTCGTTTTTTGCAAGGTAGAATTTTATATTTTTAGGTATTTCAACTGTAGTTTTACGTGTAAGTAATTCAGGTGGTGTATTTCGACTTAATGTGTCTGGTAATGCAAGATTTTTTCCTGCTGTCCAAACTATATGTAAGTTTGGAAATTTCATTAGAATTAATTGAAATCTGTAAACTCGGTGATTTGGGTTGGATTTTTGTGTGAAGAGAAAAATGATTGGTTTGTGATCTGTGATTAGAACTGTTGGATGTTTTGATCCAAGTATCAGAAATTCATATTCTGTAAGTGTATAGATTATGGCTGTACATTCTCTCATTAGGGTTGAGAGTCTTAGCTCTGCTTGAGTGAAAAATCGAGAATTTGCTGATATAAGGTTCATTTTGTTTGTACCATTATGTGATTGTAATAACGCTGCGCCGATGCCAAAGTTCGAAGCATCGCACATTGCGTAGAATGGTTGATTTGGATCTGGAATTGTATTCGAAATTTGTTCAGTTAGAAGTTTTTTAATTTCTTCAAATTGTGCTTGATGTTCTGTATTCCATTCAAAATTGTTTTGCTGTCTAAGTATATTATAGAAAGGTCTTAGATATAATTGCATTTTATAAAAATATTTGCTTAAAAAGTTTAGCATTCCAAGGAATTCTTGGATTTTCTTTTTATTTGTCGGTGGTTGGAGTTTCTGAATAGCGTCAATGCGTGATTTTAATGGGGTGATTGTTTTTCTTTCTATATTATGTCCTAAGAATTTTACTCGTGTTAAAAAGAAGTGTGATTTATCGGGGGCGGCCTTCAGATTTTCGTTCTGAAGTATTTGGTGATATTGTTCTAAAACATTGAACATTTCTTCTTTAGTCTGTGATTGCATAAAAACATCGTCTAAATAGGTGATTGCGTTTTTCTTGAGTATTAGTGGTCGGAAAATTTTGCTCATAAATCTGAAAATGCTGCTGGTCCTATGGATATTCCATAGAATAAGCGGTTGAATTCATACTGTTGGTTTCCAATAACAAATTGTTTTAAACGTCGCGATTGTTCATCTAATGGCATTTGATTGTATGCACTATTCATATCTGCGGTTTTAAAGTATTTTCCGTTTGTTTTTGTTAAAATAACTTGTATTGGTTCAATAGGCCAATTACACTTTGATTCATCTATGAGTGAGTTGAGGTATCTAGCGTCGAGAACGATTTTTAATGATTCTCCTTTGGCTAGAATGATAACAGGGTTGATAAATGTGTTACCTTTTGGTTGTTCTTCTTTATTTACTGGTGATATAATGTTGTATTGTTCTAAAATGTCGAGTAATCTGTTCACTTTATCGTGTAAGTGAATTGGTACCTTACTTGCTCTTTGTTTTTTGAAAACTGCATCTGGTTTTAATGGGAGATGTAGTGATGAGCTGATTTTGCCAACATCAAATTTGGATGTTGCATAGACTGATGAATATTTGATTTGCTGTTTGGCTAATTTATCAAATTCGTCTTGTGTTATTTGTGAATGTTGGAAGTTAAACATTGTTAAAAATTTCTGTTGATTCTCTGCGTAGTTACTTATGTTGAATGTAGGTTTGAAATATGGGGTTTTTGTGAAATAATCCGTATTTCTTTTTTCGTTACTTATTATATTATTTATGGATAATTCTTCATTAAGAATTGTGGATTGACAAATATCTAATAATTGGAGTATATTATTTACGCGATATTCTTTTTCGTGTATTGGTGATATCGTAGCGTTGGTTTCGCAATAGCCTAAAAGTCCTAAAGGTAATGTTACTTGATAGGGTGTATTGTTGTATACATGTAGAGATATAATATCTGAATTCGAGTTTTTCAAATATTTTATGGATGAGATTGTGATTTTGAAAAATTTATGGATAGGTTTGAATTCAAAATCTGACATATAGAGTTGTTGTTTGTTTTGTTTTTTATCATATTGGTGAACTTGTTTTATTGAAAAATTATATATGTTTCCTGATAGTGGTTTCAGGTGTTTTCTTTGTTGGTTATATATTGGATAAAATTTTGAAAAGAATGGTGGTTGTTTGTTTAATCTTTGGAAAAATGTTAGGGATGTGTCTTTTGTTTTTGTGTATTTATCTTTGATTAGTATTTTACTGTTTAATATGTTGATTGTTGGTATATATTTAGAGATAAATGGTATTCCAATGATATTGTGTTTAATATCAGTGATATGGAATATTTGTTTAAATGGTTTAGTTAAAATTTTATTTTGCTCCATTGTTCTTGTGGGGAGAAGAAATAATTGAATTTTTCCATAGTTTACCAATGTTGATCCTTGTGCTGTTGCTAGTTTACTGGAGGTTTCAAGAGGTGTTAGCTTTGGGTGTAAGGTTTTTATTTCATTCCATGTGGGAATGTTTATTATATTTGATTCTGCTCCTGAATCAATTAAAAAATCAATTTCAAGATCTGGTGGTTGAAATTCTTTGCTTCTTGGACTTAAAAGAAATGGTATTGTCCAAATTTTTTCTTTGGGTTGTTCTTTTTGTATGTTTTGATAGATGTGATTTGTATTTAAGCATTTTGTCTTGTCATTCTCATTGGGTTGATTTGTAGTGTTAATTTCGTTTGTTTCTTGTGTTGTTTGTGTAGAATGGATGGGTTCAATATAATAATTGTGATGGAGTTTTAATTGATTTTCATATATATGTGATGAAAAAGGTTGTTCATATATAATAGGTTCGTAATCATTTTCAACTGCTATCATATTTATGGAGATAGTGTTTTCTGTATCACTTTCTGATTCTGATGATTCACAGTTTATTTGATTCAGTTGTAGTTCGTTATTTCCTGTGTCATCAATACCTGGAGGGTCTGATGTTGTTTCTGGGTTTGATTGTACTTGATTAATATATCTTTGATGTTTAGGTGTACTACTTCTGTGGCGATTGTTAGAATTATTATAATGGTTATTATTCCTGTGTGGTGATTGGGAATAATTTCTATAACGATTATTATAACTTGAATGTCGATTTTGTGAATTATTTCGTGATCTGTTTTGGTAATTATTGTTTGGTCTGTTATAGTTTGATCTATTATATGAGTTATTCCTTGATCGATTGTTCGGGTAATTCTGGTTTCGGTTGTTTGAATAACTTCTATTCCGATTATTGGAGTAGTTTCTATTTCTATTGTATGATGAATTTCGTGATTGATTGTTTGGATAGTAATTATTTCTTGATTGGGAATTAGATCTAGAAACAAATCGTGTTGTATTTGAATTTGATCTGGAGTAGTTATTTGTACTATTTTGTCTATTTTAGTGATTTTGTGATGAATTTTGTGTATTTCTTCGTTCTGGCGATCTTCCTCTATAACTTGAGTTATGTGGTGATTGATTTCTCGTGTAGTTGGTATTGCTCGGTAGTGGTTTTCCTGAACTGTTGTTGCTGTATACATTTTTGTTTGGTAGATTTTGATCTTTCTTCATGTATTGATAGAATGATTTATTTGGTTCTTTATATTTTTGAGGTTTATTTTGATTGTCTTGCTGTTTTTGTCTACATTCAGAAATACTATGTCCGTAACGTCGGCAATAATTACACCATTTTTTGAAAGATGGTTTGCCTTTAAAGTTTGGGTGTTTTTCGTAAATATTGAGTATTTCAGTGATTTTTTCAACGAGGTCTGTATCTGATTCCTGTATATTGTTGATACTTGTGGTATTTGTTTCGATTCGGTTAACGTATTGTAATTTCAGATTTTCTGTTTCTTCGAGCTTCATTGTGATTTCTGCTTGTTCTAGTTTGTCTACTAGTTTTCGGAAATCTAAATCGGGCTCTCGAATTGAGGAGGGATGGGATGCTCTCTTTTTTATTGCTATTTTCCTTAATTGAGGTGTTAAGGTCATCATTAAGATTTCTGTCATTTTTGTGTTTTTATAGTCGTGTGTATTTAATGAATATGCTTTTCGAACTAGTGTTTTGATGCGTACTGCTAATTGTTTGATGGTTTCATTTTTTGTTAATCTGCGAATTTCATTACATAAAACTCTTTGTTGTTGTTTGTTTCTTTCGGAGTCAAACATTTTTGAAAATTCTTGTGTAAATCTCTTCCAATTTGATTTTATTTCTAGAGGCAATACTGAAAACCATTTTTGGGCTGCGCCGTCTAAATTTGTTTGTATCAACGCTGTGCGTCGATGTATCCAGTTTTGATGTAGTGGCGTATTAATTGGTTCAGGTCCTATATTTAAAATCAAATTTGCTGTTACTGCATTTAAATAGTCTTCTACAGAATATTCAGGGTCTGTTCCTGTGAATACCATTAAAGGTTTATTTGATGTTATTGATGATCCACCCATAAGGTATGGATTCATTGTCATTTGTAATGATTCTGCTGCATTTGGCATTTGAGAAAAATTTGAAAGTTGATTTCTTGTTATTTCGTGTTGTTGAAGATAATATGGGAGTGGTATTTCATTTTGCATTTGCGTCGGTTGATACGAGTGTGTGATCATTGGGTTTTGTTGCTGAATTGGTTGAAAATATTGTGTATTAATTGGGTTTTGTTGCTGAATTGGTTGTTGATTTTGTGTATCTATCGGTTGTGGGGAAAAAATTCTATGATTTGTATGTGGTTTCTGTACTCCTTGTCCACGATATTCTTGATTATATGGTGCAAATATATCTGGTTGTAAAAAATCATCATCTGAGGATAAGTAATCCATTTGATAAGATGTTTGTTTTTTATTTTTATTTTGTTGAAAAAATGGATAGTTTTCACTACGATCCTGTGAAGGATGTAAATTTGTTTGAAATTTTACTGAATTAGTTTGTGCTATTGGGTTATCCCAGTTTCGAGATCCTGTGTAATTATTAAAATTTTTTCGTGGGGGATAATTTGTTTTTGATGGATGTGTGTAATTATAATTATGTTCTGCAAAATTGTTTCTAGTGAACGTTTTACGTGTTTTTGACGGTATTGTCATGGGTCTGTATGTCTGATAATCCATGTTTGAATATTTTGGGGCAACCGAAGGTTTAACGGTTGATTGTAAGGTTACCTGTGTTTGTGAAGGGTTTGTATTTCTTGGTGTTGTTAAATTTGGACGTATTGGTGAAATGCTTTGTTGTGTAGTTGTTGTGTGTACGATTTCTTCATTTATGAAGTGTGATGGTGTCTGGATATCTTGCTGGGTGAGATTTCTAGTTCCATTGAGGTTTTCATTGTGTATGATTGTGGAGTTTAAACTATTATTTTGCATATCAGGTAAAAATGTATTATAGTTTAATGGTGTTGCATCAATGGTTAATGGTATTACTCTTACATAATCTCTTACATAAGATATCGTACTTATTGCTTGACTTGAGATTGATTGTGGGAAGTTTATGAATGCGGGATGAGACCATTCGGGGTCCCAAACATAGTCTGACTGTTCTGTGATGGCAGTATCATCGTTTGAGTTTTGAGGTCTAAAATTTTTTCTTGCTTGTGAAATTAAATCTAGATTATGTGTGAAATAATCTATTATAAACCATGCCAAGATTTTTTGTAAGTCATGTTTTGTATGTTGTGAAACATCATCTTTAGTGAAATTTTCTTTAATTATATTTAGAAAACTAGAGAGTAGTGTGATTTCATGTCGTACTCTTATATGTTTAGATGTTTCTGTCGGTGAGACATTTGAGATTGGGATTTCGTTTTCTAATATCGAGATATTACTATATATTATTGCAAAAACTTCATTGGTGAATATGGAGTTTGCTCTTTGTGAGTTATGATATTGTATGCTTTTTATATATTCTGAGAATACTTTTGAGAATTCTAAATCAAGGTCGTCTGTTTGAATTACATATTTGTTGTGATTCTGGTTTGGTGAGCTGAATTGTATGGAGTAGATTCCGTATTGTTGTGTTAAGTTGCATACATCTTTCAAATAGTGATCGATAATTTGTCTTTTGATTTTTACATCTGGGAACTCTGTTTTACATGGACTGACTCCGGGTTCAAACAAATTTAAGAGTAAATTTTTGCAAAATATGTGCTGTCCTCTATCTGTGGTTGCATCTACGATAAAGGGGAAGATATCATCATCATCTGGACTTTCTTCACCTGGGGTGTGTGTTGAGCTCATTTTTTTGTTTGATGACTGTTAATATGTAACTATCGATGTGTCTAATTGGTTGATTCCAATTGTATAAATGTACTGGTTTGTGTTTATATTGTTTTTTTATTCTTCTTTTTCCTCTTTTTCATGAATTTGAAGTTGTTTCTGAGTCGGAAAAATATAATTGATCGTGAATGGGGCAATTTTTATCTATAGATTCTTTTAATTTATAAAGTTCGTCTAAACTGCTGGTTTCTGATTCTGAAAATGCGTTTCGGTTTTTGGAAAATCTTTTTCGTGTTATTTGTCTTTGTTTGGTTATTATTTTTCTTTTTAATGTTTGTCGTTTTGTTCTGTTATATCCAACTGTTTGTGTATGAGGTGTGATTACAAGATCGTATTTTTTGTTATCTATTTCACAATTGTGTAAAACGATTGTTTGTTTATTTCCTAGGTTTTTAAATGACATAAGGTTTAGGATGACGGATGCAAAAGGTTGTTAAATGATTTCTATTTTCTTAGACTGTTAGTCCTTACGATTTTTTGGTTAGCCTAACCTGGGTCTATTTGTTCAGGGTTGGGGAGAAAAGTATCTCGATTCCGAAGAATGATTTTTTACTTTCTCGTGGCTAGTATAAGCTAAGGTGTTAACTTACTTAATCTTACTTAAGGGTAGTGATTGTGTTCAGGGTTGGAGAATAGTAAATCGATCCACAAGGTTCAGGTATAATTAGAACGCGAGTAGTTCGTTAGAACCTATTTTAAACTTACTAAGTCTAAGATTTATCCTGGGTCTGGTAAGAGGGGGGATCAAGTGAAGGATGAATAACCGAAGTTCTTCACTGTTTATCCTAATTTGAATGATTAGTTTTATTCAAAAATTTCTGTTAGTCCTGGGTTTTTAGAAAGGGTTGGATAGTGAATCGACGTTTGAGGTCGTTAGACACTAGCTAAGTGGGTGGGGGAGAACAAAATTGTTCTTTTTGATCCAAGGATAGGCCTTGATGATCAAGTTTTAAATGTAATTAAATAGAAAATAATTTAAGATCCAAGGATGAGCCTTGATGATCTGGTTTTAAATTTAAGTGAATTTAAGTTTAAAATAATTTAAATTTGTGTAGTGAAAAGATTTAGTGTTTTTATGATATTAGTGAGCTTATGAATGCTGTTATGTTTAGGTGATGAAGCTGGAACAACAGGATGATTTATGATTACTTAACCATTTATTGTCATGCTACTAATTTCTATTTTGATTTTTCAATAAATATTTTTCAAACATGTTTTGTATATTACTGCAGAATTTAGGAAAACGATCTGAGATCTTTTTTATCAATCGTTATTGTATATTAATAATTTTGTTTAGCGCCTGAAATGATTTTGAAGATTGACTTCAATATTTTATGTTTGCAAATGAAAATCTAAATTCATTGCTAGTAGTATTCTAAATACAAAAGTTTGTGTTGGCTTTTGCCGAACTATCATATAACTATATGGTAAGTTTCTACTTTGTCGTATGTCGTCTCTGGTTCGAGGTCTTCTTGCAATTCCGGGTAGTTCTCTTATCGTTCGGAATATTGGCTTTGATCTATTGAGTCGTAGAGACATTTCGATTAAATTATCGTCGTGTAACATTTTAAAAATGTTTTGTCTAAATTCTAATCTATTTTTGGTTAATTCTAAGCTATTAAGGTCTTGTTCGAGACTTATGGTCGCACCAGATGAGTTAGGACCGAAGTGTATAACTCATAGAGTAATTTCGGATAGGGTACACCGTCTGCTCGTCACGCTATCTTATTTTCGGCCGGATAGATTCGTGCAACTTCTTAGTCTAATACCGATCCTAATCTTACTCTTATACTATCTAGTCTCAGGTTGTTTAACTAGTCTCTGCTAGGCTCAATAGATCTAGGGTATACTGGTTTATTGCGGCAGCTGAAGTCTTCTTGGAGAGTCAACTAATTTCTAAGTTAAATTCAAATCTCTCTGGTGCTGAAATTACAAGTAATTTCAGCACTTACAAATAAGTGGGTTGTTAGTTAGATGGATCATGATTGGTTAATATTAAATACTTTACAGTGGTAAAATATCTAATTTATCCAATCATAAAATGTAGTTTAGATCAGGTTCCAATGTGAAGTACAGGTAACAATCGTATATTAAACTACGATATTGAAATCTGATAGCAGACATGTCTGATCGAATCATGTCAAGGGATTTTAAAATCACTCAAACGGGGACACCAGTTCACTACCTTACCAGAACAAAAAAGTTATGAAACTCGGTAGCCCATTCCTTAAAAGATCTGAAAAATAAAAAAGAAGGTTGTTCCTCGAAAAACGCTCAAGCAATAGCCATTTTGGTGTTTCTTAGAACCTTTTTTGTTACGACCATTCTCGAAAAGTGTGAAAGATTATTAGTTTCAGTTCGGTTTTTGTCTAGACAATTTTGACTACTATTAAAAAAAAACCTCTAAAAGCTGAAGTTTCGTGACAAATTGAACCCATTTTTTGTAGTGACCCGGGATGACCGAAACTTCTTATCATACAATTCCCATATATGAGAAAATTCTTGTCATACAATTCCATACAATGCCATACGTACAGAAAATTGTATGAAATCTCTATGATAAACATTTTTCCATAAATGAAAATTGTATGATAGAGTGTTTTTCCATAAACCAAAAAATTTGATTTATTCTTTCTGAATAATTTTCGGTTGTGTTTGCAGCCGAACACAAGTGACAAAGACCTTGGTTACTCAAAGCAGCAAAGGTTGGACGGTCTTTGCATTTGCAATGCATAGAAAACGACCTGAGTTCGGCTGTCTTTCACAATTGATATAACAAAAGCAACAAACTTTTAGTTTTTGGCAAAATTTTTTAATGGTGATTATTTTAAATTTTTGAATTTTCAATTTATCAGACATTGATCAAGGCATATATAAACACCCCATACAAAGGAAATAGGAATTTCCAGCGTTTTTGAAGAAGAAAAAATAAGTCAAAAGAAAATAAAAGCCAATATTATCGTAACCAGGACTACGTTATGCACACAAAAAATTAAATTTTGCATGCAAAAAAACTTTTTTCGAAAAATGTTTGTTTGCATACGAAATTCGATTTGCGGTTAAAAAAAAAAAAGTTTTTGGGCCAAATTTTCAAAATTACTTAAAAATTTTTGTGTCGCCATCAAAAAAATGCCAGTCATACAATTTCCATATATGGGAATTGTATGATTAGCATTTTTTCAAAAAACGAAAACCTCGGTTTTTTTTTACCAGACTGTTTTATTAGAATCAAGCAGCCACAGAAATAAGTTTATATCTTTTTTCAACCAATTTTAGAAATTGATGTATGGAATTGTATGATAAGCATTTTTGGTGTATGGAGGTCAACCCGGGGATTTAGATTTTAAAATGAAAATATAAATTTGTTCTGTGTTGAGAAAAATTCCTCAATTGAAATCGACTGTTATTCAAAATTGACTGAAGTTTTTGAGTTTATTTTCAACTTTTTCAGTCAACCCGCACTAAAAAATTTGAGATTGAAATTGACTTGATAATCTATTCTCATTTTCGTTAGGCCAAAAACAAATAATTTAAAACGTCAAATTGTTTTTCGGTTCAGAAAAATCAAATATTAGTTATCCTCATAGTTTATTTTCAGTCTTGACAATAAAAAGAAAACTAATTGAAAAGTATTTGTTAAATTTTTACTTACACTATTTCTCTATCGTTCGAGACTCTAGAAAATCTGAGTATAATCTGATATTTATCGAGTGTACAAAGAGTCCTTAAAAATCCATTTAAATTGATTAAAATAAGTTTATTGTTACTCAAATCTGTAAAATAAAGAAAACAAAAAGTGTCAAAAAAGTAATTAAATAGAATTGGAAACGATTGAATTTGATTTGAAAGCAACAATTCTTAAAAACTAAATCGACTAAAAATCAATTCAAATCAATTTTTTCAGGTCTGCTACATTATCTGTATAAAATTGATTGCAATCAGTTTCTTTGCAATCAGAAAATGTTTATTAAAATTATCTAGTTCGGTTTTTTCTGAAGTTATCAATTCGATTTTTTTTTCTTGACGAATTGTGGTCCAAACAATCTGTGCTACTTGCACAGCAACTGGCTATTTCTGATTAATTATACTTCAGATCGAAGACAATCGATGAAACAATCAAGTTGAGAGTTACAGCATTAGATAAATTCCTAGAGCGCTTCCACTTGAGAAGAGATGCTATAGGAAAGTGATCCTTATTCCACTGATGAAAATAACGTCACTGGGCGCCCATGACAACATCAAAGACTTATGCATCTAGCCACAATGGCAGTAACCACTTTAGCAAGAACCATAATTACAATAGCATTCAAATTGGAAAATTTACAACTTGGGTATATGTATCGGAAACGCAACATTAAAATGAAGCGAAGAGTAGAAACAGTTGCGGATTTAGTGGGGGGAGATTCGACACCCCACCGATATAAAGGGTCCTCCGTTTTATCGTTTTGAAATATCCATAATTATGGCTGGCTAACCGTTAAATTTTTCTAACGGGCCTTGGGCTCTACATTGACCAATTTTAAGGGGAAAGCGCGCGCCGAGGGTCAAAGTTTTCCCAAAAAAAGCCTGAAAACGACTTTTTTAGCCTGTTTTCTGAAAATTTTGCCGGCAGTGCAGCAAACTTTGTCAAAGTATGGTCTTTATAGTGATTTGCAGAGCTCAAAAAAAAACAGTTTTGTAGTCTTAAAAAACAACAACAAATGTTTTTGATTTTTTTCTGAAAATGCACCCCCACTTGAGGAAATCCTTGAGTAGAGGGATGGGTAGAAAAAAAATTAATTGTCAAATTAATTAGTTTGAGTTGCTGCAACAAAAAAACAAAAAAATCGTTCAGCTTGGTTTGATATATTACAATATATTAATTATATAATCAGGGGCGGATCTAGGATTTTCTCGAGGGGGGGGGGGCGGATTTTCAAAAAGTTTTCCACGACCTTTTTTGACGGCCTTTTTGTTAGGTCGACCAAAGTGATTTTTCGAGCTCTACTAAAGTACTGTTTTGCCCCTATTTTGTGTAAATTTTGTGCGCCGCAGGCAAATTTTTGAAAAAACAGTCAAAAAAGCCGTTTTTGGGCCGCGCGTTTTTTGGCGCGCGCTCCCCCTCAAAGTTAGTATATACTGGCGCCGAAGGCGCCTTTAGAAAAACTTTAGGGTCGGTCGGCCAAAAATGGATTTCTGAAAAAGTATCAAAGGTCGATTCCCTGAGGGGGGGGGGGGCGTCGCCCCCCCCCCCTAAATCCGCCCCTGTATATAATACTTGCAGATTTAAATTAACAAAACAAAACGAACAAATTATAAAACTTAAGCTCGTTATTCTCAAACTGGCTAGGATAAAAACAAAAGTAAAAAGTGCTGAGAAATTCTCTGAGTTTACTAAAGTGCAACTTTTTTTGAAACTCGCAGATAAATTTTTACCACAAAACTGGGCCATTCTGGTTTTTTTTCCGCTAATAAAAAATTACGCAAAAAATATTGAGTTAAATTATCCAAAAAAAACTTTTGAATAGGTTTGAGTACTGTTTTCCAGCAAAGATTTTGATTTTTGTAGTAAAACTGACTTTTTTACTATAAAGCAGAAGTGATGCTTTTATACAAGATTTTTGAAATTGCAGCTTTCGGAAGTTTTTTTGTAGTGTGTATGAGACTTTTCTGAAATAAGTTTACTAAAAATCAACCTGGCAGCTTAAGCGTAATTTTTGATATATTAAAAAAAAAGCCAGAAATACCCATTCGTAAGGTAATTTTTGGTCACTGATTTCGAAAAAAAACTACACAATAATATTTCTGATTATGTTTTAATCAAATTGTCTTCTTATTTTTTGTCTAATCCTGACCCAAATTAGGAAAAACGGGTTTGCATTTTTTGAATTTTCCAATGCTGTTCGTTGTGCCCGGTTAATCAACATTGTCTGGCGGGGGGGGGGGGGGGTTTGATTCATATTGTGGCGTGAGGGGAGGGGTACTTCAGGTGGTTTAAGTGGTCAGGTGGGTTGATTCAGGTGGAGTAGACGTCTGGTTCAAGTGCGGGGACGTTGGTTCAGGGGGGGGGGGCGTATGATTCAGGTCCACTAATTCATTCTTCCACCAAATCTAGCACTCCCCCAGTTAACAACCCTCGTCAGCTGCACCCCAAGTTACCCTCCCCAGTAAGCCCTTCTCCCCGCTCCTCCCAATTAGCATATCCCTTCCACTTGATCCCCCACCCCCCAAAATTACCCCTCCCTCCAAGTTTACATCCCTTTGTTTTACTTCCCTCCCGTTTAACCCGCCGTGCCCGGGGATTTTCTGTGCAAGATCTGAATTTCTTTACTTCTTACATTAGTGGATTCTCAGATCTGAAATTCTTTATTTCATATCTGGATAAGATTTTAAAATACTCAGATCTGAAACTTGAATCTAAAAGAGACAATTTCAAATATGAAAAAAAAAACCTTGAAAAACAAAATTTCAGATCTGAAATTACATGTGGGAAACCTTTTATTAAATTATAATTTAAGCATTTCGAGCAAAAAATTGAGTTTTTTTGCGATGTTTCTTCAAGACACAATCATGTTTAAATTAACTAGCGATAAAAAAATTCGAATAATTTTACAAACAGTTTTTTTTAAACTTAATTTGGTGTTTGTTGTTATTTGTTTTTAGTTTGTTATAATGACCTTCGGTATTTTAATTAATACCAGTTTAGTTACGACCATCAGTCGATATGAACGGAAGTTCAGTTGTCCTTTTTAACGTCTTAATTCAACTACTTCCTTTTACCGTTTTAACACTTAAGCTTATGTACATACCTTGTACATATACACTAGAATTATAATAGTTTATTATGGCGCAGTCAAATGATTCGAACGTGCGTGGAATTCCCCCCTTTTGGCCTAATCACACTCTAGAGCCACCGCATGCCTGGACCCAATGGAGCGACCAATTCCAATTGGCGATCATTGCGAAAGAAAATCTGGATTTAGAGAGCCTATATGGACCAGAGATACCGGAGACGCAAATTCCAAAAGGCAGCGAGTCGGACGCGGAAAAAGCCAACAGAGAGAGCAGGAACAAAAGCACGATGAAACAGTACGAATCCGCAGAAGAGAAACGGATCAACGAAGAGAAAAGAAAATTTAATGGAATGAGACGAACGGAGGCGGACAAGAAACTGCGATCAATTTTATTTTTAGCCCTAGGGAGCGAAGGAAAAAGAGTTTTTACACAAAAGAACCCGAGAGTCAAGATTTTAGCAATATCGTTCTCTGAGTTCTGGACTCTACTAGACGCAGCATTTAACAAACCGCCCAATACTACGTTCGAAAGATATAAACTTCTAAATCGAAAACAAAAAGATCGTGAGTCGTACGATCAATTCTGGGGAGCACTGATGGAACTAGCCAGCACGTGCAACATCAAGGAATCCGACGAGGCAGAATGGATAAGGGATATCTTCATTTGCAATATGAAGAACACAGACACACAGAGGAAGCTACTTTCAGCTACTATAAGCCCGTCGGAAGCACTTAATCAAGCCCTAATCGATGAAAAGGGATATTTTAACCACCAGAAACTGACAAATATGTCACGGTCATCGACCAACGGGACACTTTTAAATCGTTTAGTAACCACAATCATATCAAAAAAGAACCAAGCTTAAACATCGAAAAGAGTAACTCATGCATGAAATGCGGAAATACATTTACAAAAAGGCACTTAAATGTTTGCCCAGCGAAG
Source organism: Symsagittifera roscoffensis (assembly GCF_963678635.1). Lineage (NCBI taxonomy): Eukaryota > Metazoa > Xenacoelomorpha > Acoela > Convolutidae > Symsagittifera > Symsagittifera roscoffensis. The sequence goes on from NC_087064.1 coordinate 16,864,847, forward strand.
GACATAACCTGTAAAAACTGCAACTATAAGGGACACTTCGCCAAATTATGTAAATCACGCAATAAGAGACCAACTGTAAATATTGTATCAAATAATTTCGTAAATACTGAGAATTGTACATACACACCTCCGGAAAACTCGTGGATGGAAGAGAAAGAATCGTGCGACGTGATAAATGCGTGGAATGAGTACGGACAGAGTGACGATGACGACTTCTCGGTGTTGAGTGTCAGAACTATTTACGACAATAATGGTCTTGAAACAAAGAAACTCCTGAACCTAGGCATTGGCTGGGACATGATTGTAAATATGAACATACCGGTAGATTCAGCAAGTCCTGTAAGCTTTTTAAAACAGAATGTTCTACATGAAATTAAACTAAGATACCCAAACCTCAAGATACACCCAGTGGAGAAAAGAATAAAATACCTATACTGCGGATTCACCAACGATACGATCAATATCTTGGGAAAAATAATTGTCAGAACACAGTCCAATGGGTGGATCAGCGAAGAAACCCCATTCTTCATAACCGGCGGACACGAGCGTAACATATTGGGGAACGACAATTTACCCAAACTAGGCATAGAAATTTCGCAGAGGAAATGCCCGCAACCAATCTGCATGGTCAATCAACCCACAGTTGAGAGTGAGTACAAAAACTTACCTTCTTTATCAGACAACATTTTTAATGAGTTTAAGAACTTATTCACTAGAGTGGGGAAATTACCTAACGATCGGAAGGTAACCCATTTTTACACACCTTTTAAACCAATACAGTCCAAAGGGAGAAGAGTACCACTCCATTTACTCGCGGCAGTGAACGATGAATTAAAAAGAATGGAAAAAGAAGGTCACATAATAAAATTAGAGAAATGCGACGAAGATTGCTTCATCAGTCCAATTGTAATCACTCGGAAAAAGGATACTTCAATAAAACTGGCACTGGATTCCAAGCTTTTAAATGATCAAATTTTTAAAAATAAGTATCAAATGCCGAATATCCATGAACTGATTGATAACGTGGCACTCCAAATTTCAGAAAAACCCAACGGGCGAGTGTGGTTTAGTAATTTAGACCTGAAAAACGCATATAGCCAACTTCAACTCTGCAATCAAACCAGTAAACAGTGCAATTTTAGCATAGTAGGCGGCGAAACGACTGGAACGTATCGGTTTCTAACGGGATTTTACGGATTAGGAGACATGCCCGATGAATTCCAACGGGTCATGGACTCAATGTTGAAAAATATCCCGTTTACAAATTGTTACATAGACGACATCCTGGTAGCCTCGCGTGGATCGCTGGAAGAACATAAAGCAATAGTGCACAAAATTTTATCAATCTTAGATAAGAACAACATGGCAGTGAAATGGGGGAAATGCGCATTTTTCAAATCCGACATCGAATGGCTTGGCTTCAAGATCTCAGGCAATGGAGTACGACCGTTGGTCGGTAAAGCCGACGCAATAAAAAATTTGCCAACCCCTAAGAATATTTCTGAACTTCGCTCATTTTTCGGCTCAATAAACCAATATGTAAAATTCGTCCCTAATTTATCCACGTTAAGCTCCCCTCTTCGACCTCTTCTAAACAAAAAATCGCTATACAAATGGGATACCAGCCATTCAATAGCGTTTGAAAAGTTAAAAACCGAAATTGTAAATATTGCAGAAAACAGCCACTTTGATATAAAAGAGAAGACAAGACTAAAAACGGACGCTTCACATAGCGGACTAGGGGCTACCCTAGAAAAATTACAGGACGACCAGTGGAAAACAATCGCATTTGCATCCAGATTTTTAAACAACCATGAAATGAAATATTCTACCAACGAACTAGAGTTGCTGGGAGTTGTATGGGCTGCAGAACATTTCAGAAACTACCTGTACGGAACAGAATTCCAAATAGTCACTGACCATAAAGCATTACTATCAGCACTTTCGGCAAATCATGGCAATAAAACGATGCCCAGTCGATTGACCCGCTGGGTAAACCGACTCTTACCTTTCAATTTTAAAATTTCACATTTACCAGGAAAGGACATGGGCTTTACTGACCTTTTATCTAGACTTCCTTCGGGCAAAGCCCTTCCAATTTCACATTATGACGATGAATTTGTAGTCGCTTCTATCGACAGAATTCAGAACATTTTATCGACTAAAATAGATTCTAAATTACTTACGGTAAATTCTGTAGATAGACCAACGGTCGCTCTAAATACTAATTCACGAGTTAATAAAATCCCATCGGGAAATGAAAATTCAAGCGACGTGATTGGTCAGAATCAGCTGAATAGCTCGTTAGCTTTACTCAATTCTTTACTTCTTACATTACTTGATTCTCAGATCTGAAATTCTTTAATTCATATCTGAATAAAAAATTCAAATTTTCAGATCTGAAACTTGAATCTAAAAGAGACCATTTCAAATATGAAAAAAAAACTTGAAAAACAAAATTTCAGATCTGAAGTTACATGTGGGAAACCTTTTATTAAATTATAATTTAAGCATTTCGAGCAAAAATTGAGTTTTTTGCGATGTTTCTTCAAGACACAATCATGTTTAAATTAACTAGCGATAAAAAAATTCAAATAATTTTACAAACAGTTTTTTTTAAACTTAATTTGGTGTTCAACTGTGATAAAAGTTTTCAAAAACTGTTAGAAGACCTATCAATTTTTTCATTTTCATGCGCTACTTATGCGTTTCCATGTTTATCTCAAGTTTTGGGAAATATATTTTGGCAGTCTCCCATTGGAGACTTTGCTGAGTACCTGTTATTAGCTAGCAGAAGCTATCAACTTCAAAAAAAAATAACCAAAAATTTAGTCCAAATTGTTTGATTTTTGAGATCTGGAACCACCAAGAAAAACAGATTTAAAATAGAACTTTCAGATCTGAAATAACCCAGAAAAAGAAATTTTCAGATCTGAATAACCCATTCCTAAAGTATCCATTCGTTATTTTATCTTTTCACAACCCATTTCAGATCTGAAAAAGAATATTTCAGATCTGAATTAGAACATTTGCTAGGTACTGCCCCACCTCCCCTCCCCCCTCACAGAGTTGATGACCGCAAAGCTGATGACCCCCGGAATGACGATCGCAAAAATAAATCGGCTTCGGATACTTTGTTAACTAAAAAAACTACAAAGTTACAAATAATTGAGCAACGGATTATCAAAATTGAAATCACATATCCACGGCTGTGCTTGACACATAATACTTTCCTTGAACCAATCAAATGTCAGTTCCGTGATCAAATTGTGACTTTCAAATGAGACGACATATGCTTTTCTCCTCAGTAGAAAACTGTGTCCTAATTTGTTTGTTCCGTACATTGAAAGTTTTTCAAATTCTCTTCCAAATACAATCGTTGTGATGACATTTTGGCAAATTCGATCTTCAAAACGGGCCTAAAACGATCAAATTGCTAAATAATTGTTTTAGAAATTACAGAAAAAAAAGGTTTAAACAACTTTGAAGTAGTCATAAAATGAAAACGATAATGAACGTTTTAAATTCAGTATAAAAATAAAAAACATGACTATAAGATACGCTCACTGGTTTTTCATGCCAACGCTCAGTGTTGTTTTTTGGATAAAAATCGATTATAATCAATTTTTGCGGTCAAAAATGATGGTTGGCACCATGTTCGATTATATTTAGACTTTGGGGCCACTCAATTGACTATATTCCTTTATAATCCAATATTTTTAGAGAATAAGTTCAAAATTTGAATATTTGCTTTCAAGAATTTCCAGGCTCCCTCTCATAAAAATGTTTTTTGATCCATTTGAATTGATGATAATGGTTTAAATTGATTTCTACTGTAAATGTTTTATAATCGAATAATAATCCGTTATATTCTATAATTTAAAATTTTACGGAGACAGACCAAGAAAACTATTGTAATTGAGTATTATCCATGGAACCTCATTGCCGGAAACAATTGAACAGATTGAGTGTTCTTATTCTCATAATAATTTTAAAACACATTCAGTGTAATGATAAGTAGTTTTTCTGGAGGTTTAAAAATATATATATATATCATACTCGATTGATAACTATAACGAGTAGGGCTCTAGCGCGAGTAGAAGAAAAAAATATAAAAGATGAGAAAAAAATAACTTGAGTGGGATGAGGAGGCGGTGCTGGTTGGCATATATGTTTAGGAGCGGTGGTGAAATGTCCGCATCTAAATTTAGGCGTAAGTAATTGATTAAAACGAACTATTATCTCGATTTTTTGAAAAATATAAATAATTATAACAACCAAAATGAGGTGTATCTAGGATTTATGATCGATTATAAACGTGATATTCTCCATGAGAAGATAATCACTTATAATCGATTATAAATGGTTATAGATCTTAAAAAAAATCCTTAATTCATTTATAATCGATTATCATCGATTTTAATTTTAATTTTTATCAAATTTTTGTCACATTAGAAGTATATTTTATTTATAGGTTATCTAATAGATTATTATTATTCAGTCATTATCAAAATCTGTAAAAAAAAAAGTCAGTTGTCTTGTCACACTTTGGTTCATCTGAGCACAAAATATTTCCACAAAACAAACGTTTCATAGAGATCCTTTCAAAAAACTTGAAAGGTTCCCGCGGTAGATGAAAAATGAATCTTTTGAAAAATCATGAAACTAAATCATTGTGCTGATATGTTGGTGGTATAAAATGTGCATCATGAAAAACTCTAATGCTGAAGAAATGAAAAAATAAAAAGCTTATAAATTTGTAATTATTTGAACACATTCAAAATAATTTTTCTTATTTTTCACATTAACCAGTGTCGGCGAAAAGAATAAAGTAAAAGCAATTAGAATCCAATTCGAAGATAAAATGGCAAAAAATATTTTTATAACCATTAAATTTGATTACATTGAATTTTTTTGTGAAAAACATCTGATTTAGAATTTACGATAAAAATAAACAATTCTAATCGGTTGTAACTGTATCTTAAAAGAGAGGGGTTGAAAATTGATTAGAATTGATTAAAAATAATTAGTATTTAAAACAATTTGATTTCGAAATTTCAAAGTATAATCAAGATTATAACCGATTATTAATTGATTAAAACCGATTTCTCATCAATGTTAGTAGGACTGGCTCTAAAACGAAGCTTTAACTCGATTATTAAAGCAGGCGGTTACATCTCCGCCTCTCAATCGAGAGGTCGAATGTCCGAGGCCCACCATGATCTATGCTCGTTGCTGAGGGTGAGGGTGAGAAAAATAACCAAAAACACTTGCATGCAATTTATAACCAGGGGCACATCAGAGGTCCTAGGCGATGAGCTGAACAGCTCGTATGTTACTATTTTCCCATGAGCGCTATTCATTTTTCAATTTTTACCCTTTGGAGAATTTTGACTTAAGAGGAATCACTCCGCGTTGTATAATGCAAAAGAGACGCGCAAAACATGGGATCTCTTTCACTATTTCCCCCTTTTTGCAAAATGGGGTAGATATTCATTACTAGGTGCAAAAATCGTATTTTATTAACAATTGAGTTTGTTTATTATAGGGAGGGCAAATCATTGCTGGGTACCAACTGGGGAAACATTTTAAAAAAGCCTGCAATTCAATAATCTGTTAGCCTTTTAAGCAAACCTTCTAAGGAAATTGTCAAAAATATTTTCAAAAAAATGTGCTATCTTTGTTTTTTTCTTCAAGATTCTTTGAAATTTCTTGAAGAATCTTTGATATCTTCCAAAATTCTTTTGCAAGAACTTGCCAAGACAACCAAGAATTTCTTTAAGATTTAACCAAAATTCTTCAAGATTTTTCAAAACTATCAAAGATTGATGGACTTGGGGCGACTGCTTTTAAATGCGACTAATGACATTTTAGCTTACCCATATTTCTACGAGATGCATCCCTCTTAAAGAGTAATTTCCGGCGGATTCCAAATATTCCATTGGAGACAGTCCACTGTTGTATCCATGGTCAATGTATACTTGAGATTGGAATGAACAGCAACCCACTAAAAATTTTAAGTTAAAACCATTTGTTACCGAGGAACAGACCAACATACGAGCTGTACAGCCCATCAAGGCGAGCCACTGTTGTGACCCTGCTTAAGAACTACATGCAATTTTTTTGGTGAATTTTCACATACAATTTTAAAAAAAACGGTTTTCAGATACAGTTTCTAATGTTGAATCTTATGATGATTCTTAGGAAAATAATCGCAAGTTTTTATAAAGTAGCTCTCTAATTCGTGTCGTGCACTTTTTTAAAATTCGTGTCGGGGGAGGTTTTTTTAAATGAAATATTGATAATTTTTTAGGCTGACCGAAACGGAGCTCAAACCGAAATACCAACACACTCCATGCAATGGGCGAAATTCTTTTTAAGAGGCACTTAGCACAGTGGTAAGGCGTTCACTTTGAAATCGTCAGATCCTGTATTCGATCCCATGCCATGGCAATGATAGTGTGTGAGGACAAGCTCTCACTTGACCTCCAGCTTCAGGTCTACCACAACCTGACCAAATTTGGCTGCAATAGTAGTACCACGTAAAAGTTCTAGACGCAAAAAAACGGCCTTGAGTCGCAAAAAACAGCTTCGCTCAGCAAAATAACACTGTCTGGAATGTGGGGAGATAATACAAATGGACTATCCTCGACAGGACTGTTAAGGCCTACTGATAGCTCCTCTGCAATTCGCAGGAACTACAATTAAATTAAATTAAATTAAAAAGTTATCAAAAGGTGCTGACTTCATATGCGTATATAGTTGCGGTATATATGGGCAAATATTTCACAATCAAAAATCAAGTGTTTCAACTCTAACCAGGGTTTGGTGAAGCTTGCAAAGAGAACCAGTTGACCTTTCTATAAATAGACCAGACTATATATTCGAACTCTCTGATATCTGACTCTCTATTTGGTCTGCTTCCAGTTTTGTCGACAGTATAAGTTAGGAAACAGTAGTCGTCGCTGAAATACAATTTCTGTATAAAATTGAACGATTTAAAAAAAAAAGAAAAAAGGTTATACGAAAGTTTAAAACACCCAACGCCTCAGAGCAGACAATCTATCGAACTCATCTGCATCTTGTAAAAGAAATATAAAAAAAGAGATGAAAATTTCCATATGTTTTGAAAATAATTTATTATTCTGATTGAAAAGCATTTTTATTTGAGACTTCTTATCCCGGAATTTCTCAATTTATATCCAGTTTTTCAAAAATGCGACCAGACCCCACGACCACCGAAAATTTAGTCTATACAAGGACGCTTCGTCGCGTACAAAATATGCAAGTAACAAACTTTGGTAGCAAAAGCATGGAGTTTGGTACCGAACAGGCTGCGAATTTGCACCATTAGGTTTTTCAAAAACTATGCTCTCTAAATGTATATAAAAAGTTACTGTTTTAACTTACAGTTTTATTTGAAAAATAAACAATAATCTAAAATCGCGAATCTCTTCATGCATTTTATCTGTATTTAAGAAAACACTTCGTTTTTGTGTTTTTAGGCAACCAAAAATATTGAATGACTGAAAACAAACTAATTTTTTTGTAGAAGGAAGCCTTTTAGATGATTTTCAATTATGGAAAACTTTTCACAATAGTAATTTTATGGAGTTTGATTTATATAGAGGATGGAAAGTATGAAGTTATATAGTTTGTAAGAATTTTTTTATATCAAGAAATTGTATGATTAGACTTTAGGAAACCAAGTGATTTTATTTTCTCATAAATAGGAGGTAAAATAAATTTTTATAATAGTGTTTTTTGTACAATTTGATGCTAATGCTATAACGGTATTAAAATCGATCAGTGAAAATATTAGCTGAGCGCGATGAGGTACCTCATAGAGGGAGGGTGGGGGGGGGGGGGGGAGTTGGTGACAGTTTTAGCTGAAAGGCAATAAGAGAAAGTCTTACCTGTACAGTGCACATTGTTGTCCAAAGCTGTCTTTGGTATCAGGGACAACAAAGGTGAAGAACTCTTTGGCGGGTGGATTTCGTGCCCAGCAAACTGAAAGTTTTTATTGTAAAATGACAATAGAAAAAGAAAAATCTTATTAAAAAACGTTCAAAGTAATTTTGTCGGCAGTGAGTTTTAAAAGTAGCAATCGTCTCAAAAATTAGTGCGGCACTAATTGCTCAAATTGAAAGTACTTTTTATTATGAAAAATTTTCAACTGAGTTTTGACTGTAAATTTTTTTATCTTATTCTTAATTCTTGAACCAAAGTTTACCGAACGTAAATTTAAAAAAAAAAACATTTTGAAATCTGGGTCCAGCCGTGTTTATCATTTTGAGAGCTTAAATTTTTTTATGGTTTTTCCTAGCTGAGATTCGAATCAATTGATTGATGTCTTTACTACAAAAAGTTTCATTCTTGAGCTTTTATCATCTAATAACCTTTATTACTCACTGATTGGCGTGATTAAAAAAATGACAATCATTTCTGAGCCGATTTTAATTACGTTACTGTGTGAACATCCGATCTTTTATTTTAAAAAATCAAAAATGAACTTGTTTTCGCTGAGTTGCGCAACAATAAATGTTAACGATAATCATTTGGCTCAAATACAACAACAAGTCAAGGTTAAGCAAACCAACTAGTTCAAGGATGCAAATAACGTTTAACATCAAATTTGCTAAACGCTCGAAGCTCGTTTGATCGCCTAAAGAGTTCAACTTTTGCCATATGAAACAAACTTGTGGACCACATAAAATAGTAATACGACAACTCGTAACAAACTTGCAAAACCATGTAACTCCCATTAAAAATCAAATTGCATTATAATCACCGCCACATTCGCGCCAAAACATGCTAACTTACAAACAGAGGGTAAGGTTTTATACAAAAGTTAGCAACGGCTGTCAAGTAGCGCTCCCTCCGTCAAACTTAAGACAAATATCATCATGTTTAAATCGTTTGTCAAATCTTGTCTTTTTCCTCAATTTTTGTTAAAGACCAATTGTTTTGGGCTGATTTTTGCTGCGATTTGTCGCCATTCGACATCCCAGTTTGAGTTCCCGCACTCATGTCTAGTCCGTTCGCAGCATTTTTCGGCAGGTCCAGACTTTCGCGACTAAAGTTAAGCGTTTCCAGATTGTCACAACCGAAACTTAGCATTTTCAGACTTTCGCGACCACAATGATCCGTCGCAACTTTCGAGACCAAAATGGAGAATGCGCAACCGAAACATGCCGACCCATACTTGTATTGGTATGTCCAGACTTTCGCTCCCAACATATGCCACTTCGGAAAAAACGCAGTGACGGCACGCGGTGGCGCGACCAGCACGGCCCAGCAGCCTCCGCGAATTGAAAATTTTGAAGTCAAAATCTTTTGAGCAAGTTTATTCATATGAATTGTGCTAAAAAGTATTTCATAAACATTCTAATCACCAAGTTAGATTTACGCCGAAGGTTATTTTTCCGACTACTGAAAACTGGCAGAACTTTGTAAACGGGTCTGTTTTAGTTTTTTTGTTCTTTGTTTTCCACGCAAAATCAATTATCACAAATAATGATCGGACTGGGTCGAGTGATTTAGCATATTGAAGCCCTAAAGTTGTGATTCAAAAAGTTTCCCAGTGTCGAGGAAAACCGGTTTGAAGTTTTTGGATTTTTCGTCTGATTTCGAGCGAATAAAGCAAGCAAGCATTTCTTTTTTAATTGCTTAAAAGCTTACAATACCTTAAATTAGAAGTTGAAAAAAAAATTTTCTCGGTTAACGTTAGTTGACTTTGAGTAAATTAACGCCTTTTTGGAATCAAAATTTTCAAAAATTCAAAAAACTACAAACGGTGCGACCTAGAAGTCTGCCACACATTTGCAGACCTTAACACAGAGTAATTAAACAATAAGAACATTTTGTTTGTATGTCCCGGATAGAGGTGCTCACTTTATGGTTCCACCGAGTGTCGCGTTCAAAATTTGTATTATCTCAACCATCTTCACCAAGTTTGCGTTTTTTTCTAGATAATCTAGAAAAAAAATGGGTGCGGGCGTGATCAACTTGTTCAAGACTGTCATGGTCGAGTTTGGGCACTATTGGACTTTCTGGACATAAACAAAAGTGTGCTTGACTGTTTTTGATACCAGCTAGAAATATTTTAACAGACTCGACAGAGTTTGGGCGTTTTGCGAATTCTTTGACCAAAAGAATGTACTCATTTTTAATTGACCCTGATCTGTCTGCGCATATTCACTCATAAGGGTAGATTTCTTTTGTTTGAACAATCTCAGTAAACTTGGTTAACTCAAATAATTTTCCGACCCAGCAAATTAATTTTTTTTTCGTTGGTATACATAATATATCTTTGTAATGATTTTGTTATACAGTAATTTATTAATTTTAAAAAATGTGTTCATGTATCATCATTCAACTTTGGCTTAGGTTGTATTGACTAAAACCTTAAAGTTGCTGACCTCTGATGTATGACTGCTGATTAGCTGTCTCAATTTGTTTGATGTTTGAAAATCAAAACCGAGCACCTTTACCCATGATTGTTCAATGCTAAACAAAACCGTTACATCAAATCACGTTAGAGCATTTCGAAAATCCTAAAAGTTATCAATTGCTTGTGTTTTTAGAATTTTTAATCTTTTCTACGTTCCTCTGTTTGTTTTAGCTATCGCGTTGAAATTGAAAATATTAAATTTAGTTTTTTGTGATTTTTTATGAACTTTTTGTGAGTTGATTTCTTTCATCGTTTTGCTACTTTCTTTTGCTCAGTTCTTCTTGGTCAAAATACAACAATTTTATAAAAAATATTGCCCCGGTTAACAAAGATTGATATCCCCAAAACAGGTTACATTTCAATTTCAAAAGAAAAGTTTTCACCCTAACTGATAACGTTCAACAGGAAAACGAATCATTTTGAGGCCAAACAGTGCACTGGATAGGCGCACAATTTTGTGGATTCCATTGAAAACTCTTCAAAAATGATAAAATTTGTCGGAAAATCAAAAAATGAAAAAATAAAGAAGAACAAAGGGAGAGTCCTGGTTGTGGAATTTGCTTAAAGTTCACAAAAAGCATAGTCTCGCCTCGTTGTGATAATACAAAAAAAAAAGAATTTTATCTTTTAAGCAGTCATCTATTAAGCAGAATTGATCTACACACAAAAGTTTTTGTGAGCTTGAGAAATTAGTAATTGAAGCTTTTGATTTTTTTCATTACAAAGTTGAAATAAAGAGCAACGAACTGCGTCAAATATTAAATCCAGGGGCAAAACAAGGGGCGTTTGTAATTTCATTTAAAAAAAAGGTCGAGTAATTTCTTCAATATTGGAACACAGGCCGTAACCATCGAAAGTTTTCCCATATATTCAATAGATTTATCATATTGAAAACAATTTAAAGGGAGCTGCGGAAATAATATTTAAAACTTCGCTAATGCTCTAAAACTTTTTAAAAATAGAGTTCGAGAAATTAGTAACTGAAGCTTTTGAAATCAACTTTTTTAATGAACAAAAAAGATGGAAACAAAAGAGCTAAGCTGTGTTAAATATTACATCCAGTTGCTAGGGGGCGGGGATTCTAATTTGTAACTATAAAAAAGGTCCAGAATTTTTTCATTATCGAAACTCTCCCATTCCCCGGGAAAACTTTCTGCACAATTCAATGGATAAATAAAAAAAATTATCAGAAACAATTCAGAGGGATTTGCAGAAAAAAAGGGTGAGAACTTCGCTTTAGTGAGTAAAAATGGTCTGAAGTTTTTCTTCGCCTTTCTCCCTAAGTTTTTTTTTGAATTGAAACCCCGGTTTTGATCATCTCTGTAACTTTGTGTGTTTCAAAGAAAATCTGCTCGATTCTGCTTAACCCAGCAAGACCGCCTCCAAGCCCTATTTTTAAGGGTCTTGACACCAAAATTTGGTTCAGCCAATTTTGATAAGCTTTGACCGTACTCGATGTATGTTTTAACTGGTTTCGAACAAATATTGATACGTTTTGGCCGCCTTCTTGATATGCTTTGAGTTTGTGCTCGACCCAATACCCAAAATCAATTTTTCAGTGAGACTGAACATTGTGCTCAAAACATTCAGTGAACAAACACCACGAACAGGAAGTTTGCGTTTCAATAACGGTAAATAAAATAAGGGTTTGAAAGTGAATTTTAAGAAAAACCGCTGGTTTTCGAAATATCAATTATTATCAAAAACTCCTCTTTATCCCTGTAGCAATAACGCTAAAGAAACAAGTCAAGACAATGTTCGCTTTCCTCCATTCTCTGATAAACCTTGCATCAAAGTGATATGCCGATTCAGAAGTTGAACATGATATTCAAAAACATGAAACAGTCAGTTTTTTGTCACTTTATGATAATTGAAACGCAAATTGGAAATGGGGTTGATTTTTTTTTATCTCCACAGGCAATTTTTTGCCTATTTTGAGACTGAAACGCGTTATCAGAGGCTCCAGTTTTAAATTGATTCTAGCAAAAAAGTTGCTCCGAGGCTTAACTCAAACACAGGCCTCTTGATGCAAGGTTTATCAGAGAATGGAGGAAAGAGAACATTGTCTTGACTTGTTTCTTTAGCGGTTATTGCTACAGGGATAAAAAGGAGTTTTTGATAATAATTGATATTTCGAAAACCAGCGGTTTTTCTTAAAATTCACTTTCAAACCTTTATTTTATTTTTTTTATTTACCGTTATTGAAACGCAAACTTCCTGTTCGTGGTGTTTGTTCACTGAATGTTTTGAGCACAATGTTCGGTCTCACTGAAAAATTGATTTTGGGTATTGGGTCGAGCACAAACTCAAAGCATATCAAGAAGGCGGCCAAAACGTATCAATATTTGTTCGAAACCAGTCAAAACATACATCGAGTACGGTCAAAGCTTATCAAAAATTGGCTGAACAAAATTTTGGTGTCAAGACCCTTAAAAATAGGGCTTGGAGGCGGTCTTTCTGGGTTAAGCAGAATCGAGCAGATTTTCTTTGAAACACACAAAGTTACAGAGATGATCAAAACCGGGGTTTCAATTCAAAAAAAAACTTAGGGAGAAAGGCGAAGAAAAACTTCAGACCAATTTTACTCACTAAAGCGAAGTTCTCACCTTTTTTTCTGCAAATCCCTCTGAATTGTTTCTGATAAATTTTTTTATTTATCCATTGAATTGTGCAGAAAGTTTTCCCGGGGAATGGGAGAGTTTCGATAATGAGGCGAGACTATGCTTTTTGTGAACTTTAAGCAAATTCCACAACCAGGACCCTCCCTTTGTTCTTCTTTATTTTTTCATTTTTTTATTTTCCGACAATTTTTATCATTTTTGAAGAGTTTTCAATGGAATCCACAAAATTGTGCGCCTATCCAGTGCACTGTTTGGCCTCAAAATGATTCGTTTTTCTGTTGAACGTTATCAGTTAATGTTTAAATTTGAGTTTTAGATTTTGAATGACCTCCTAAATTATATATCCAACACTGGTTTGATTGACCAAAAATTTTTAAACATGGGAAATCAAAGTTCAGCTGACGATTCGGTACATACGATTGGGAGTGCAGCCAGTATTTAGACAGCCGCGTATTCATACTCGTCAGTATTTAGACAAATACTGTTTGAACCAATCAGAATCGAGAAAAGACAAAAATAATCCAAAATAAATAATAATTATTTATTAATTTCTTCTTTGTCTCGATTCTGATTGGTTGAAACAGTATTTGTCTAAATACTGACCAGTCTGAATACGCGGTTGTCTAAATACTGACATGTAACCATACGATTGCACCTCCGAATCCCCACACAGTTGACGAATACATGCGATTCAAATTCATAGCTGAGTTTTTATGGCAAGTAATTTTAACAATTTCAACTCATTCTCATTTCAGAAGATCAAAATGGCTGAACTATGAACCAATCAGCCACTTTCATTTGAAAAATCAGACAATATTTTTGTGTTGCGCTGTCGTTATGTCATCATGATCTTGATTTTTAAAGTAACGCATTTAAAAAATTGATCAATGCTATTGACCATGAAAAGTAAAAACGACAATTTCATCCAGATAAGACACCATTAAGTGTTTTTACTTGATATCGAGCCTAAAAACGGCAGAGAAAACAATCTCAAAAAAAATAAATAAAGATTGAGAAGGAAAAATTAAAATTGACAATTAACTTTAGTGTCTTAACTTTAGGTTTTAGTTGACATATTTGTTTATTATTAATGGTTGCGTAGCAGCAAGTTTTCACATTTGGTCGATAAGTTTCTCCGTTAGTTTTTTTAGCTAAAAATGGTTTCTAAAAACCTTATTGTGAATAATATGTGACTTTTTAAAAAATTTTAGGGACCATTTTCCTTACTGACGATCGTTCTTAATTCTTACTTCATCGCCACTGTTTATGCAGTCGAGAAGCTTCATTCTTGGGACTACTTCCTCATCACGATGCAATCCATCTTCGACCTAATATTTTCCGGTTTATTTGTTTTAGCTCGCTATCTGATTGAAATATGGCAAACAGCTGTGGCTTTTAGATTCTCGGGAGGTTTCAATCGTCCGAACAAGCATGAGTTAGATTCAAAAGCTCAAATTTTTTAGAAAAAAAATCATAATTTTGTGTTTTAAACAAAAATGAAGGACGGTAGGTTTAACAATCCATAATGAGTTACTAAATTTCCACAAAAAACATGATATAGACGTTGTCCCTATTCGAACTCGAAAGACTATTTATCTTTTAAGCCCTTGTAATTTTATGCATATATCGGTCAGAACCTTATAGGATTCTTGTTAGATCTCGGAAAAAAATTCATGTTATCTGGGCCACTTTTGACAGAAATTTTTTTGTATGAATTTTGCAATAGAAAGAAAAACATTACTTTTTCTTAATTTTAGAAAAAATTTTATGTCAAAAAGTTACAAGTAAAACTTTTTTTGTCAAAAATAATATTTCTGCCAGAATTGTACAACCCATGCAATTTTCCAATGAAATCTTGATACTTCGCCCAAATCGTCGAAAATTACTTTTAAAGTTACTGATGGTTATTTATTTGCAAGAGCTTATTAAAAATTATCAGTTCTCGCAAAATATCGCTAAAAGACTTTAAAGATATGCATTACTTGAGAAAAAGATCAACTCAATGAAAATTAGCAATTGGAAACTGAAAAAACAGCAATCAACAACGATGATTCAACGCCATGTATTTACCACCCGAATTAAATATTTCAGCGCTGGTTTTTGAAACATTTTAAAGTTTCAGTGCTAACTCAGCAATAGAAAACGTGACAGCTAAGTTAGCACTGAAACTGTAGCGATAAGTTAGAACTTTTACAAACTTCAGAAAAGGAAATTTCGTTTTCATTTTGTTTTATACCAACATGGTTTTTCTTCAACTTTTTCTTCAGAAAAAAAAACACCACAACAAAATTTCTGCCTCTCTCGATTTCTCTAAAAAAATATTATGTTTAAAAGTTATTCTTTTTGAGTCACTAACTAACCACAAAGATGAACCAAATTTTGCTATAAATACTGAGGCCTTATCAGTTTGTAACCATTTTTGGGTCAACGGTTAAGGCAAACTAACTCAATCAACTGCAGTGCAAATAAATTGTAGTAATAAAGCACAAATAAAATGTAGCACAAACAAGTATATGAATAATCATCAGTTTTTGGTCGCAAAAAGAGTGATTTAAATTTTAAATTTTCTTGATTGGTGTTTTAAATTCTTAAACTTTGCAGGTTAAAAATTTTGAAAAAATCATTTGTTTGAAAATTTACGGATAAATTAAGGCGGTCAAATGAGAAATAACAATTTTTAAATTCAGAATCGCGATGAAAAACACTCGAGTAGGCCAAGACATTGAATAAAAATTCCGACAATGGGGATTCAATTTTCTGTATCTTCAAACTTTGTGAACCAATAAATTCCCTGGTTGCTAGTAGTAGCAAAAAGACAGTGAGAGAAAACTAATTTAGAAAAAAAAGAGCCCAAAACAGCCAGAAAACATTTTTTTTCATAAAATGGGCGCCAAATTTAAACCAAGATAGTGCCTGCAGCAGTTTCTGCATTACACAATTGTTACATCTTTGGCCCAATCAAAGTTTTTAACTTGTTTTTGAATCAACCATAGTCAGCAATCATTTTCAATTTCAGGGCAGTTCTCACATACTTCAGAAAGTGGCAAACGATCTGTGCAAGTCTTCTCGGGGACGTTTTTGTTCAAATTTTTCATTCAAAACTACAGATTGCAATCATCACAAAATAAACGCTGTTTGAAGAACAGAGTGATGTCCCTGTTTGACGCCTTAGCGCAGCTTCAGAATTGCTTCATTTTTGTTGCAGCAATTTTAGGAGTGCATAAATGTAACCAATTCAAAGTTAGACAAGACTGCTCGTATCACGGCAAAGCCCTGAATACTCCGACTGCCTTTTAAAGTCTATGGAGCAGTAGAATGATCACAGGTGAAATATCTTTTCAAATTTAAGCTCAGGACAACAATACGTTTTGAACGATTTAAAAAAAAAATCCGTCAAAAAATTCTAGTTAAAAAAAATCGAAATTTTTCTGAAGAAAAAAAAACCAACCCGAGCACCAGTATTCCATTACTTTCGCTATGAAAGTCGGAACCACAATTCTGAGCCAACGTTATTCACAAATGCAAATGTGGCTTTGTTTTATCACCATTACTTTTGCCTGAATAAAGAAAAAATTTGCTTGAGAGTTTTTGCTTTTCACTTTCAAAACTACCCCGTGATATAGCTATATGCTCCTCTGTGAAGTAATTTACTCATAAAATTAAAACCGAACGGCGGATAATCTAGAGGTAACTTCGGTGGCGTGGAATCAAATGGCGACCTTTCAAAACAGGGTTACAATTTTTTTTCCTCAATTGAACTCTGATCATAGATTTATTCAGGGGCGGATCTAGGATTTTGTTGAGGGGGGGGGGGGGGGGCTGGGCGGATTTTCAAAAAACTTTCCAAAATTTTGTCGACTTTTTAAGGTCGAGCAAATTTTATTTTCCGAGCATTTCCAAATCACTAAAAAACCCTATTTTGGTCAAAATTTGTGCGCCGCAGGCAAAGTTTTGAAAAACAGGCCAAAAAACGCGTTTTTAGGCATTTTCTGAAAATTTTGACCAAATAAATTGCGTTGTTTTGGCGCGCGCTCCCCACTCAAAATTAGTATTTATTGGCGCCAAAGTCGCCTTTAGAAATTTTCTAGGGTCCGTCACCAAATATGGATATCTCAAAATAGTACAAAGGGGGTGGACCCTTTGGGTCGGTAGGGGGTCGACTTTGATTCCAACGTACTGTGAGTTTTTATTCGACTTCATTTCTGATCCGAGTTTAACAAACTCATTTATGGCCAGACGCTGATCTAGATTTGACATTTTACTATTAAAACTTTAAGTTTTTTTCAAATCATATGAGGACTGTTCCTGATTCGGAGTAAGCTCAGTTAATGATATGAACGTGCATCAGAAATGGTGAAAATAAAGTCCGAAAACGCAAATTTTATCATTGAGCCAAGAAGCGGTTTTAATGCTAGCAGTACTGTCTTCGGTCAGAAATAGCTTTGTAATCAATTCTTCCTTTTATTACAGGTTGTTCGAAATAAAACTCCTGAAAAACTCTCCACATAACGAAGCCATACTTCGAAATCTTTCGGCAACACATATTTAACAACGCAAGAAAGAGACTTTTTTTAAAAAGAAAACACTTAATACAGAAGAGACGGATACGACTCTTTGCTAATTTGGTTTTAAGTTTCCAGATTTCGCTAAAGCTTAAAAAATTACCTGGAAAAGGGCACCAGTAGTCAAAATCTGAAAAACAATAACTATGGGAGAGAGAACTGAGAGAAAAATGCCAAAGCTGGTGCTGTTTGATAAGCTGTTGTCGCCAACATCTTTTTTTGTCATAGCAATCTGAACAAAAAAGCGTTGCAATTTTATCGCTCGTTCAGCCATTAATCTTCACTAAACAAATTGTAAATTGTTTTTCTACCTAGTTAGCAAATTGTCAAGATAAACGACCAAGTAGTAGGCGAGATATTTTAATTGGGACCTTTGGTAAAACCGCAAATCAATTTATCCAACAGTCGATAGTCTACAGGTAAAATCGGTAACTTGGGATCAAAAGTGGAGTTTTCAAAACTATGAAAAGCGCTTTTTTGTGAATTTTAACTTTGATTTAAATTTGAACATAAAATTATCAAAAATACTCTTTTTTTTATCAGAATTCATACATTTATTTTACGCAATTTAATTTTGATCAGAAAATTATCAAAATACTTTTTTATCAGAATTCTTACATTTATCTTACGCTATCGTTAGGTTTATCTTCACTTTCATGAACGGAGTTAAAAAATAATCATGGTCAGAGTCTGATGCCGAATTCATACATTTTTTATTAAATTGCAAAAGATGAACTGAAATCCTCTGTGAGGTCAACCCATGATGTAAAGCGTGTAGTAACGTAAAATTATCTCAATTCAACCGAAAACAATTTCTGTTCCCGATTGAATCGCCGCGTTCATATTGGTATTACAAAAGCAAAATGTTCGTTGCACATCAAGTTAACCAAACTTAACACCTATGATGGCAGGTGAAATATCACATTAAAAGCAAACTCAGATCAATAGTTCTCAAATGATAACGGAACTGCCCGCATCAGGGCAAAGCCTTAAATGTTCTGACTGTTTTTTAAGCTCTATGGAGCAGTAATAACATGAAAAAAAAATCAACATTAGAACATGAACTTTTTCAATTTGAGTTTTTTTTGTGAAAACCACATGCTATATAAAGAACAAAGTGATAGATTTCGGTTCGACTAACAAATCAATTATCGCAAATAAATTTCCTCCATACTCCGGGTTGACCAAAAATGCTTATCCTACAACTTTCAAAATTAAAAAAAATGCTTATGACACAATTTCGTACAATTCAATGAATACAGAAAATGTTATTAAAACTCTAAGATTAGCACTTTTTCATATATGGAAACTGTAGGACAAGCATTTTTCCATAAACCACAAAAATGATCTTTTCAAACTTTTGTTTCTCAAAATTTTTGGGATGTGTTCGTGACCGAGCACAAGTGACTAAAACCATGGTTTCCTCACAACTACTGTCACCAAAGGGTTGATCAACTGGCATTTACAATGCTTCGAAAACGACTTAAATTGCGTAAGATTTTGTTCACAAATTATATACTGAAACCATCAAACTTTTAAATTTTGGCAAAATTTTTCAATGATGATGATTTTTTGAATGAGAATTTTCAAATAATCAGACATTGATCAAGGCATATATAAACAAAAACATATACAATAAATAGACGTTTTTAGCCTGTGTGAAAAAAAATTATCCAGATAAACGGAAAAATCCAACTTTTGCCAATTTATTTTTGTATCTAGGACTCTGTTATTTTTTTTTGGAAAATTTATAATTGATTAAATAACTCGATTTGCTGTTGAAAAAAATTTTGGGGCAATTCCACTTTTAGTTTGAAAAGTTATTGTAAAAAAATGCTAGTCATACAGTTTTCATTTTTTATATTTTAAGTTTTCATATATAGAGTACAAAGTGACAGATTTCGCTCCTTTTAACATATCAATTATGGCATATAAGCTTGCTTGAACCAATTAAGAACGATTTCCAAGACGCGAAATATGTCGCGCGTTAATTATCCCAAATTGGCCAAATGGCAATCTGTAAACCCTCATAACCAGGGTTGGATTTAGGGGGGGGGGGGGCGGACGCCCCCCCTCCTCAGGGATTCGACCCCCTGCCGACCCCCTGCCGACCCCCTGCCGACCCCCTGCCGACCCCCTTTGATACTTTTTCAGAAATCCATTTTTGGCCTACCGACCCTAAAATTTTTCTAAGAGCGCCTTCGGCGCCAATATTAACTATTTTGCCCAAAAACGGCTTTTTTGACTGTTTTTCAAAAATTTGCCTGTGGCGCGCAAAAGTTTGTCAATTTAAGAGCAAAAAAATGCTTTGGGAGAGCTCGAAAAATTAATTTTGTCGACCTAAAAATAAAAAGGTCGTCAAAATTTTCGATAATTTTTTGAAAATCCGCCCCCCCCCCCTCGAGAAAATCCTAGATCCGCCCCTGCTCATAACTTTACAAAAAATGTTTAAGCTCAAGACAGCAATTCCGTCAATACTGGCTAGTTAAAAAGTAGAAATTTATCTGAAGAAAAAAAAACCCACCCGGCTTAAATTTTCTAAATACCCGGATAGAAAATTGGAACAAAAAGTCGTGCCTGAATAGACTAGTAAAAAAATTAGGTTTTGTCTGAAAAACCACTCCTTGGAAGAATGTTTCAAAAACAAAAAACTTGAGTTTTATTTTCCTTTAAAGAATCATTGTGTTTAATCGCCATAAATCATGAAATATTGCAAACCCAGAAGACGGATAAAACAGACAATATTTTCTAAACTAGGATAAAATTGGACATAAATAGACAAAAACTCAAAGTCACCAAACTGACAGAAGTGACTGAAGCAATACGCTTCTCTTTGAACAACTTTTTAAACTGAGAACAGGATACTTAGCTGAGCCAAATCCTTTTTTTAATAATTTTGAGTGAAACTTTATTTTTTCTCTTTTTATGACTAAAAAATCTTCTTTATTGATAAAGTTTAGCATATTTGAATGAAACCTTTTTTCTTTATTCATTACCAATAAATCATCTTTACCGAAAACTTTAGCAGATTTGAATGAAACTTTAGTTTTTTATTTGTCACTAATAAATTTTTTCTACTGAAAAGCTGAGCAGATTTGAATGAATTTTTTTTATTCATCTAATGCATCTTCTTTACCAAAAAATTGAGCAAATTTCAATGAAACTTTAGTTTTTTTTAATTTATCAATAATAAATCTTCTTCACTGGAAAATTCAGCACACTTCACAATGCACAGAAAGGATTTTACATGCACAACAGGGAATCCAACAATAAACGTTTGCTTAATGATTCCTAGAAAAATTTTAATCCTAAAACAAAAACTATTTCGTATCAGCATTTCAAAGTTAGAATAAAAAACTGATAGATTTTGAATGGAAAATTGAAATTAAAAATGACTCCGAAAAAGAGAAGACGACGAGGGTACATATGATGATACAATACTTGATAGACTCAACAGCATCATTGAAGGCTTATGGTTTATGACAGATACACTAACTTACTGGCCACAAGCTGTCATGTTATTATCACTTTCAGCGGAAAGGTAAGGTTTAGAGTTAGGAGCATAAACACAGTATACTGTAATTCTTTTCAATAGGTTTTCATTAATTCAGAGCACAAACCATACTGCTCGTATCAGGGCGAAACCCTGAATGTTCGCACTGACTTTCAATGTCTATGGAGCAAGGAAATCATGGAAAAAATTGGTAATAAAAAAAAGGAATTTTTTTAAAGATTTTTTGTCAAAACATCCCCCCACACGCCATATTAAGTACAAAGTGATAGATTCCGCTTCTATTAACAAATCAATTATGGCAAATAAGCTTCCTTGAACCAAATTGGAGGGACTTGTAATACGGATTAAATCTGCGTTTACGCGTTAATGGCGTGAAATATATCGCGCGTTAATGGTCCCCAATTCGTCAAAAATCGCAATATTTAA